>NW_021144969.1:97500-397500 GCF_900634775.1 Gouania willdenowi | reverse complement strand
AATGCATCTTAGAATAGTCATTCCTAAATGCAGGAAAAAATAAAGTACTTTGTTATCATTGGTATCCTTTTTTTTCTTTTAACTTATTTTACAAGTGAGTTATTAATCATCAGAGACACTATCACATTGTGAGTGCCAAACACTGTAGGGTAGGTAGGCTGTCCCATATTATTTCAATGGAATTTTATTTTCTTAAAAAAAAAAAGATTCAATTCATCTTTATTTATATAGCGCCAGATACAACAATAAGTCATCTCATAGGACTAGTTACAAAATCTGAAATTGTTTGGAAAAAACCCAGCAGTTCCACATGAACAAGCATTAGTGACGATGGGGAGTAACAACTCCCTTTTAACAGGAAGAAACCTTTAGCAGAATCAGGAAAACACGATCAAGTGTTGTTTGGTGAACTCCAACTCCGCCATTTCTGTGTGTGTCTGGACAGCACCTGTTGGAGGACTGTGTGTAGATGTTATGAGGGTTAGTCAGTTGAATGGCAGGGGTTTGAAGTGGGAGATAACTTCTAACCCCAACTGTGCCTGGGCATCAACCTCCACCACTCTTCCCCCATGAATAGGAGGGGAGTTGTGTTTGAATGTGATGTTGGTGTTAACTATATGTAGTGTATACAATGGAGTGAGTGAGTGTGTGTCATATCAGGATTATTATATTTTTTTCAAATGTTTTATTTTTTAGTTTAACAAGTAATTAAATAAAAAATAGGATGAGAAAGGAAGTGGTAAATGAACATACATAATTCCAGACCTGACAAAATTGAATTTAAGACCTGATCTGATCATCCACATTGCTGGATATTCATCTGTTTATTGAAATCATCAAATTTAGTTTGTTTCGAGTTTGTTCATGTTTCTTTGCTTTTCCGAAAAGTGCTTTAAATCAGTCATACCTGTCTTCATCCATGCTGGGTCTGATCCTGACCTTTGAAAAAGAAGGCAGAGAAAGCAGAATAATGCGTCAGCCTTGCTACATGCAGTTAGCCAGGCCTTAATTCTGTCATTGACTTCACTGAATTATTTAATTTCTCTTTCTCCATTTTGCATTTCTTTCTATCATCTCTAATCAGCCACACTTTATGTCCAGTGTTGGGAACGTTACTTTAAAAAAGTAATTGGTTATAGTTACTCACTACTTGTTCCAAAAAGTAATCGAGTTAGTAATTGAATTACTCTTTAATAAAAGTAACTAATTACCAAGGAAAGTAACTATTTGTGTTACTGTTAAAAAAAGTTGCTATATGTATATAGATGCGTGTGTTGTTGTGAGGTGCTTCATTAAATTCGAGTTGCTTACAACGGATGTCGACAAAGTCTTCACTCCTGGACATAATGTACACTTCACATGCACTTTCTTGCCTTTGACCACAATTAATTTAAAGTAGTGTTTGTATTGCCACCTTTAAAAATGCCATCTCTGCTGCTTCATCAAATCTGTAGTGGTTGTGTGTGTGGCGCATGTGCTGGCACATGTGTAAAAACACTGGCTCTGATTGGCTACCATGAAACATGACGCTGCCTTAGCCAATCATAATAGCTCACCTTGTCTTTAACCCACATCTCCTCACTACAGCTGCTTATGAAGCTAGGGAAGCTTTCGGATAACAGTTTATTCAATCAATGCATGTAACGTTCAGTAATGTTAACGGTGTTGTAACGGCGTAAAAAGTAATTAGTTTGTTACTGAGTAATTAGTTTTCGTTACTGAAAAAAACCGCTGTTACCTAACGCTGTTATTTTAAACACCGTTATTCCAAACGCTGTTATTCCAAACGCTGTTATTCCAAACGTCGTTATTCCAAACACTGTTTATGACAGACAACTGTGAGGTCAGCCCCTCTCATGGCTGTAGGGTGGTGTTGTGTAAATGATCTGGGCGCAGGAAAGCTGCGCCCCAAGACAGCCCATTTGGTTGTATTGAAGAATAGATGCTGTGCATGTATGACTTTCAACAAGAGTAAATGGGTAAAGATTAGTGCGTTTCGCTCCAAGGTGGAAACACGTCACCAATCAGACAACACAGATGAATGAAACTACTGTACTCATCCTCATTATCTATAATAATATTTATTTTGATTATCTAAATACAGGTATACACTTGTTTTGTAGTATTTTTAATTCATTATTATATTTTTTTAATGTCTCACTCAAACTCACGTAGTGACCTCCATAGCGCCCTCTATTGGCCAGCTGTGAGATGCCTGGTGGCTGAACGCTCTGCCTCCTGTTCTACTTCTAGACATACTAGTAGATCAGCAAACTGGGAGCGGAGTGTTCTGTCTGGACGCTAGGGCACTATCATGTCTTCAAGATATACTGGAGCAAGATTCTAGATTCTAGATTTGCCAAGTCAACAGCCCACCAAGAGCCTAAGAGCCTATTCTAGATCAGTGGCTTCCGGCTCCCTCTCCAATTTCTAGTAGGGCGGAGACCTAAGGTGGAATATCAATGTTCTATGTTATATAGAGTTCATATTTTCCTAAGTTTAGGCTTTCAATGCATATAAAAGGCAGAGGGAGGAGCTGAGAAGTTGTGGAAGATAAGGAGGAAAAAAGGCTAACACATCATAACACATTCACACAATGAAAGTAAAAACGTCTTAAAAATAAAAACAAACAATAAAGGTGAGTTTTACTATCGCATTTTTTTTTATTTTATGATTCTTAGAATCACATTTAATCACAAATACACTGTTAATAAAATAAATATATAAATAATACAAAGTTTCGGATGACATTTTATAAAAATGCCCACTTATACATCATTTTGATGTTTAAAGTTCACATTATAAATATGATAAATATGAAAAAACTATAAAACAGACTTCAGTGTTTTTCCCATCATAAACTAACACAGATTTTTGAATCGATTCATTCATGTGGCGCATTCCCAGAGTTCATGTACGAGGGTGTTTGGACACTCCTGATGTAACCAATGGCTCTGTTGATTGTGATGGCTCGGACCTGGAAGCCTTTCAGCACTTTGCAGAGGCTCAGTCTTGCATCGTAGGTGCTTGAACTATTGGCAAATGCCTATGGAAAATACAACCATTACATTTTCTTGCACCTTCCTAAAACTAGAATATTAACTGTCTTACAAAAGCAAGGACCTTTATATATATACACACACATACATATTACCAGTAAGGAATGTTCAATAACAAAACTGGGAAAAACTCAAAAAATTATTCCTCTTACCTTCATTTGAAAAGAATCATTTGTCGGAGAGACTTCATCCGAAACACGGCAGTTCTGTTAAGATAATTTATATGTACAAATATGTAAACATCTACAGATATTTATTCAATGGCAATGCTCAACTCTTTCACCAGGGTTGATTCAAAACGCTGGTGAAAGAGTACTTTATTGTATTTTAAAAAGCATACTAACATCACACTTTCATGCTAACACTTTTAACACAATTCAAAATAATTGTACTCTATCATACTTTATAGAACTATATCATACTGAAATATACTTTCAGCAAAAGTTACGTGTAATTTCTAAAGTGTACTTATTTAAAATTAGTTTATAAAGATATGTTTTAAAATGTATGCTTAAAATTGTCATCGTAACATGCACTGATAGCATATCTCGTAAGTACACATTTTAACATCAACAGTTATTTTAAGATATCTAAAATACACTTGAGTTCAATTATGAAGTCAATTATTAGACTTCATAATTGAGTCTAATAATGAAAGTAAGTCATCTTGTACTTCAGGAAATTCTTTTGGAAAGTGTTCAATAATATTACTACGAAAATGCACTTAAACCAATAGATGAAAATTTGAGATCAGTTTAAAGTACGCAAATAGTAATTCTTGAAGCTGTTATGTAATGTTTAATATGTTTTGCAAAATACAATACAATATCTTACACTTAAACCACATTAAACAAAACACTAAATGCTCAAAACTACAGACGCACAAAAAATGTAAGTGTTCTGCTGAAAAGTAAGTAGTTTAGAGATGGTAGAGTGCTATGTCTGCCAGGTAAAAAGTAATCAGAGGGTCACCGGTTTGAATCCAACCTGGGCCATGCGGGATGTTGAGCAAGTCTTTTAACCCTAACTGCTCCCTTGCCGCTACACTAGTGGCTGCCCACTGGTCTGGGGATGTGTTAAAAGCAGAGAACTAAATTTGTGTATGTACCTGATTAAACACCAAAGTATGTTTTTTGTTTTTTTAATAATTCGAAAAAACCTTAAGTATAATTTAAGTATTACTACGGTAAAAATACATCAAAGTATAGCTTATATATATATATAGCTTAAAGGCAATTGATAGTTTGAGATACGTTCTCTTTAATCAATATTTTTGATGAAAATTGGAATAAAACACCATGAGTTATAAGAATGACTTACTTTCATTAAATCTGTGAGGCTTGGAAGAATTCTTGCAAGCACATTGTCTGGGTCTTGTTGAGCAATGAGAAAGTCATAGTATTGCTTCAAATCCTTCCTGATTTCCATCACACAAGAATCCTGTAAGAAATAAATGTCAGAAAACACAACCAATAGAACCACATGAGCACACAAGTACTTTTAGATTGAGTGAAAAGATCTCAAACTGGTAAAAGACTGCTCTATTACGTGCTGCTCACCTGATTAAAATTTGATTCAACGGTTCCAGAGCATGTTGATCCCTGTAGGAAAAGATCGGTTTAGTTTAGTTAATTATTCTATCTATTCAATGCATCTGTTTCAAGGACTATTGCTAGTTTTTGATTATATATTAACAGTGAACCTTTGGTGCACACAAAGATGGTGTGCTGCTTTTCACAAGTAGCTCTATGTTCTGTTTCGAGCAGTCGATTCCACTGAACAAGTGTTTCTGTAGTGCAGAAAAATAGACTTTTTATTATCAAGGTAAATTTGATAAACTTAATAATAATGATTGCTTGTTTTGTTTGTTGTCTTACCTTTTCCAGTGTCTCGGTGATGGTCCTAAGGAATGATTGAGCTTTAACAGCATAGGAGTGTGTTATTAGCTCTTGGTCGTTATCGGTACTTGCCTGGCAAGTCGGCCGTGACTGACCGACCTGCCAACATGTACAGGCAAACATAAGCTGCAGCAGTGCTGGAGTGAAATCTGGAAATTAATCACAATATTTAATTCCAGTTTTAAATACAGGTATGTCATTTTAACTCATTGTTGTACCAATGGCTGCTCAAACATATTTTGGTATACTCACAGAGCTTAACAGGAGGCATCTTACTCGGTTTAGGTTCTTTGTTTATCTGACTTAATACAGCCATTTTCAACAGCTTTATATGCAAACTGATTGATGCAGGGATTTCCCTTTCATGCACAACCAAAACATTGACATAAAACCATAACTTGAAAGTTTGCCGTAATGATTGTCATTTCCTTTTTCCTCCGTGAGGGCTAAACCTGAGGGTGAAACTGGAATTAACACAAGCAGATGAGTGAGGAGCATACATATCTGAGTTTAAGTTATTCACTCAAGAAACCTGAATGTTCAGAGTAAGAAAAAAGAAGAAAATGACAGCAGAATACAGTGATATCAACTGAGATTCTGTGTAGTCACTAATTTGCTTTGTGCAGTTTTGACCACATTACATTAGTTGCTGCAACATGTTTTTTCTTGGTATCATTTGTGTCGGAAGGAAGTGGTAAAATGGGAAAAAACTATTAAAAGGGAAAGATACCTAATGTTAAGATTATGAATGAGAATGTTTTTTTATTTTTATTTTTTTATTGTTTGTATGTTTGTTTCCTTGATTGTTTATTACATTCTAAACAGTGCATTAATGGCTGGCACCTTTAGTGTTGCTCACTTTAAAAAAAGCAATGAACTCATCTGAAGAGGGTAAATCAGATGTGGCATTTATTTATTAGGTATTATTATTATTATTATTAATACTAATAATAATACTAATAATAATAATAATAATAATACTAATAATAATAATAATAATAATAATAATAATAATAATAATAATAATAATAATAATAATAATAATAATAATAATAATAATAATATTGCTCCTGGCCATAAAGCAGAAATAGTTAAGTAATTATTTTAGAAATGCAACAACCAGTTTAAAGTGTCCCTAGATATTTATCAGAATCAAGCATTCCATGTAAACTCCATTTAGAACACTACAATTGGTGGACAGGAACCAAAATTGGCTAGATTTGACGTCATTTTTTTAAGAAAATAGTGCAATTGTTGGCCAGGTGTGATTTTTATCTCAGTTATAAACTGCTCCATATTGTTCATTCATTACTGAAAGTGACCTTTTTCCTCAGTTTGGGTTGTGGTTTGTAAACCAGTGGAGATGAGAATCACTGACTAAGGATCTGCAGCTAATGTTTTGGTATCAGTTACTAGCACACCTTATGTAATATAATGAAAGTGAAAAAATTTTATGTTATTAATCGTGAACTTCTTATTAATATGACTTTTTTCTTTTTTTTTTTTTTACTAATTTACCTTAATTAAGTGTAAATAAGCAACAAAAAAAAAAAAAAACTCAACCTATCTGTCTCTTTGTGTGGGCTTTGGAATGAAAAAGCAAGACCAGTATCATATGATGTCACACAAACAGGCTCCATTTGTACATTTTAAAGAATATCATTTGAATGGGCACATTTTAAGCATAAATTTCATAAGAATGTATGTTCAAAAGATACTTTCACACATTCAAAAGATTTATTGGTTATTTTTACAATCAATAGACAGTACATTTATCAACAAAGCAAACAATAATAAAAAAAAGGTTTAGCCTGTATTTCATGACATTCGGATAAAGCTAAAAGTGAAACACAATATGTAATTTAATAAATGTCTTTAACTATGTACATACATTGTATCCATGAATCATTTGAACTGTTAAACTAGATGTGTCTCAAGCTGTTTAGTGACCTTTTATATAATCTTTGTTGTTTTTAGTAATATCTATTTTCAACCACTTAACATCTCGAAACGTAATTAATTCTGCAAATATAAAGATGCTTTCTTTATTGCAAAGTTGATGTTTCCATACAGATTTCAATGATAAACAGCAATGGCACAGTGCTTTCAGTGAAATATGTGATGAACAACATAATAACATATTATTAAACCATGTTGTAAGCTTGATTTAGGTGTGGAAGAATAATATGATTTGTATTTATTCCTCCAACTTTACAAAATGACCATGCAAAACCTACACAGTGTAAAAAAAAAGGTTGAGAATGTGATTAAAGCTGCAGTAAGTAAGTTTTTTTGGCCGTTATTTGCTCAAAAATCACCTTTAAGCACATGTTAATTCAAAGTGTTCGAAGTGTACACTGAACATCTGCTCCTTCTCTTGGCTTTCATGTTTAAGCTTTAGAATTCCAGGAGCGTGACGCTGGATGTCAGCCAATCAGAGGTCTTTCTACAAACAAAGTGCTCCATGAGCTGTTTTGAGGCATTATTATTAGCTGTTCGACTGAAGTCAAGTGCGTTCACTTACCATTGATGGTAAAAGTACAATGGTGGATGTTCCAGCAGAAATACCCATCGCAATGTAAATCACAACAGTTAAGGAAGCGGAAAAAGGAAGACCAACGTGGAGAAGCAACAGTCTAAAGGCAGAAACATACTCAGACAGAACGGACTCACAGAGGTCCCTCATACTCGGTATGTGCCTCTAGTTACTCACAGTAGCCAGTGAAATGTGCTTTCATGTCTCTAAAACATCAGACATCAGAAAACTCTCCAGTAACACAAGATAAAGTCCCTACATTTGTCACCCGTCTCGAATGAAAAAAAAAAGTCGCAAAGAGCTCCACATCATGAGGATGTCGGTAAGGGACGATTGGTTTCAAAACAGCGAGGGGAGGGGGGAGCATGGTTGTTTCGATACAAGTCTCATGATTCCACATACTGCAGCTTTAAGTAATGATGAGTAAATGGAAGCCTAAAAGCCTCAATCGGTGATATTGCTTCCAACATATCAGATTTTATTTGATACTGAAAGCTTCAAATTCATGAGGTACACTTGTGTGAGGATGAAAACTGATAGATGGACTGACGTGCAGACAGACATGTGTAGGCAAAGTCTTTATTTAGAAAGAGATTTCTGAGCATGGTGTCTCTGGTGGCGGTGGGCATGCCTGTCAGAAAAGGAAACGAAACAAAAAGGCAGGTTAAAAGCCCCCAAAATCTATCTGATTTTTCATCACTAATGTATCAAATTGGAGTTGGAAGGGGTAACAGTGATAGATTGTTGCTTTACCTGGTAAGATCCTCTACATCCACCAGCATTGCATCCTGCTCCACGTGCAGTTCATCTCTCATCACCAGTAACTGGACCAGCTCCTCATTTAAACCTGTTTGATAATGAATTGTTGTTTCAAGAGGACATTAAGGTCAGAAAAAGATTGAGATGGGATGGGATGAAATGAGATTAGATAAAGCATGAAGATACGTGGTAAAATGAGACGAGTTGAGATTAGGTAAATTGAGATTAGGATGAGAATATATTACTGTCACTCGACGCAGAAAAAGCATTTGATAGAGTCATTCCTCCTTGTTGTCCTTGGCAAATTTGGCTTTAGAAAATCATTCATACAATGGGTCTACACCCTGTACACTAAATCTAAGGCCTCAGTAACCACAAACAAAATTACATTCCCAAAGCTTCAAACTCCACTCTCACCTTTGCTTTTTGCAATATTCGTTGAACCTCTCGCAGCAGATGTACGTCAGAACTCTGTTATTAAAGGAATCCACTCATCCATCTCAGAACACAAAATTAATCTTTATGCGGATGATATTTTACTCTATTTGGACGAATCCCAATCCTCATTAGAAGAAGTATTTAATCTAATAAACAGCTTCTCTAAATTATCAGGCTATTCCATTAACTGGTCAAAATCGTCAATCCTCCCTTTAACAAAAAATTCATGGAACCCAGCAACCCAAAACCCACAATACCCCACCTCCTAAACTACAATTAAATATCTAGGCTTAAGTATATCATCAAATTTAAATGAATTAATTAAACTGAACCTAGATCCGCTGTTGGATAAAGTCACAGATGGAACAATCTCCCCATTTCACTCCTTGGCAGAATAGCCTCAGTTAAAATAAACTATCTGTTCTCTATGATCCCACTGAAACCACCAACACAACGGTTCAAAAGATTAGATTCTGCAATTACAAAATTCTATGCTAGGAATAAAAAACCCAAAATAAGCCTTTCAACCCTACAAAAAAATATAAACGAGGGTGGTTTAGAAGCTCCTAATTTCATGCATTATTACTTAGCAAACCAAATATTATATTTAACAGAATGGCTAAAACCAAAAGATTACTACAACACCTGGCTAGAAATAGAACAATTAGACTACAAACATATTAAACTCTCTGATCTCCTTTTTATCACGACGACCCTCAAATGTCACAACTGCTTTAATAACCCACTGATTGCCTCCACCCTAACTGCATGGTGGAAAACCCTGGACATTATGAATATTCAATTAAAAACTAGCATGTTGTCTCCAATCTGGCACAACCCCCACTTTAGAAATAGAAAAAACCGCCCTATCTGAAAAATATGGGAAGAAAGTGGAATCACTCATCTCTAAGACCTCTTCGAAAATGACAAGCTCAGGACATATAACAATCTAACCCAAACATTCAATATGAATAAAAATAGATTTTTTACAGTACTTACAAGTAACAGAAACAATTAAGAAAAAGACTTCTGTAGATCCATTACCTTACAACCTCCAGAACTGGCTATTTATATGAAGAAAATCTCAACAAAATGAAAAAAACTCTCAAAAATATACAGAGCACTTTTGAACACTAACTCTAATCACTTACCAATTGCTAAATGGGAGGCTGAACTCTCATTCACCACGAACACCAATTTCTGGACAGGAATTTGTTGTAATACTTTTAAGATGACAAAAAACACAAACCTACAGCTAATTCAATACAAGGTCTTCCACAGATCTCACATTACCCAATAGAAAATGTATAAAACGGGCTTCCCCCCAACAGACATCTGCTCTCAGTGCACCCAGGGTACTAGTGATTCTTATTTACATGCCTTATGGTTCTGTTCCCCGTTTCAACAGTTTTGGTCTCTAATTAATGAAAAACTGTCCTGCATTTTGAACTGCAGGATTCCTCTCTCTCCAAATCTATGTCTGATAGGAGACCTGACGATGCTTGATCTTCCAGCAAACCAATCACAATCCACCCTTGCGACACTCACCATAGCAAAAAATACAATATTAGTGAAATGGAAAGATAGGGCTGGGGGCTTGCGTGTTTCTCTGCCGCTCTATCCCCTTGCTCTCTGTCCCCCTGTCCCGTCCTCCCCTCCTCCCCTTCCATTGCTCTTGCACCTGCTCTCCTGTTGGGTTGGGCATTGGGGGGCTCCTGTCGGCCCGGGGTGCTGGTGGGGAGGCTGTGGCTTTCGCCTGGGGGGCGAGCGGGGCCGCACCGGGTAGGTTAGCTTGGGGGTGGGCCCGTGGGCCCGCCGGGGGGCCTGGGGTGGTGGGGTTCGTGGCTCCTGGCCGGAGGGGTCCAGGGTGGGGGTGGCTACTGCTCGGGGTTGGCGCTTACATCCTGGGTCGATGAGTGGCAGGGTGTTGCTGTGGGTCGCTCCGCCTGCCTGTCTGGCCGCACCGTCGCCGGAGATGTCGCTAGCGCCCCCCTCATTGGCTCACTTGGGGGTCCGCGTGGGCCGGTGTGTGGTGTGTGGCGTGTGCCGAGGGTGGGATGGGGCCTTGCCCATGCAGGGGCCTCCTCTGGAGTTGTGCTGGATGGGTGTGTCGGGGCGCAGCCTGTGGTTCTTGCCCTGGAGGGTCCGCGTCGGGGGTGGTTGGACTGCTGGCTGGATGTGCTGGGCCCAGTGGGTGGGGGTGCCCCGAGGGTGGGTCTTTGGGTGAGGCGTCTCTGGTTACATTCTCCTGCCGTCCGCCTGGGAACTGGCTGCGGTCCGGTGTGGCGCCGCGCTGCCTTTGGTGGGGTGGGGCTGGTGGCCTGGGGCCCGCCGTCCTCCGGGCTGTGCTGGCGTCAAGGGGTGTCTTGTGTCGGCGCGTTGATGGCCGTTGGTGGGGAGGGGGGCTCTGCTGGCGGCACTTGGTGTGGGGTTGCGGGGCCTGGCTGGGGGTGCTTGGGTTTGTCTGCTTATCAGTTGGTGGTTGGCGGGGTGGCGCTAGCTGTTTCGGTGGTTGCGGTTGTTGTCAGCTGCCTGGTAGGTCTGTCCTGCTATCTGCGGACCGATGGGTGTTTCCGGGGCACCCTTGGTTGGGGACTGCTGTTCCGCACTGGATGTGTGCCGTTGGAGTGCCTCCTTCTCGCGGTGGCGGCTGCCTGTCGCTCATGCGCCAGTGGGGGGCTGGGGTGGGGGGGCGCTTCCCAGGGGGCTTTGCCGGTCTTGGCGGGAATCTTCTGAGGCATGCTCTTGCATGCCTCTGGTCTGCGTGCGCCGCATGCCAGTGTGGCGGTCTTGCTGGGCCCTTGGGGGGGGTGGCTGATTTTAGCAATAACTAAGGGGCATCGCGCTGGCGGTGTCAAAAAAAAAGGTGATCTGGTGTGGTCTGAGGGGCTCGATTGGTGTGCCTGGGGGCTGACGGTGCAGAATGCAGCGTCCTCTCGTTGCCCAGGGCAGCCGGGGGTGTGGTCGTTGTCCCGAGGTGGGCTGTTCCCTGTGCTGCTTCTATTCCAGGTCCTTCTGGCCTGGGGTCCGGTCCCTGCTGGCTCTGGGTCCCCCCGGCTGCCTGTTCTGCGCTGCTCTGGCCGTCTGCTAGGCGTGGGCCTTGGCCCCTCTGCTGGGGTCTTGAACGGGAGCTGTCTGGGCCCTCTCCTCGGGGATTGGGTGTGGAGGTGGGAGTGGTGGGGTGGATGTTGGTGGGGGGGCCTTGATGTTGGGGGTTGGGGTCAGTGGCGGGGTGCGCTGGGTCCTCGACTCCTTGGTGCTTTCTCGGGTGTGTGTGTGGGGGAGTAGTGGCTGCCTCTCAGCTTGGTGTCTTAGGGGCGTCTGGAGGGCTGCTCGGCCGTGGGGGGGGGGCATGTTTTTGGATTGTGGGAGGAAGCCGGAGTACCCAGAGGAAACCCATGCAGCATGGGGAGAACATGCAAACTCCATACAGAAAGGACCCAGGTGTCACCCCAGGGCTTGAATCCAGAACCTTCTTACTGTGAGGCGCACATGCTAACCACTTAGCCACTGTGTGCCCCGCAATAAAATAAATTCATTCATTTAATTGCAATAACAAAACATGCATTACTGTGTAAAAAAGATTGCACTTGTAGTGTTGACCTTTGACAGCATGTGCAGACAAAGTAAAAAAGAAAAAAGGATGAGAAAAATGAAAAAGTTTATGAAGATTATGAGGTTAGATGTGATTAATTGAGAGTTATCTAACTATAGTTAGACATTATAGTCTAAATATAATGTCTAAATAAGTGGTGTACTTTTTGGATAACTTACTCTGAATCTGAGAGTGTAAGTCATTTGTGATGACCTGCAGCTGTCCAAGATTCATGTGTCTCATGCCCCCTCTCCTTAGATTCCTCTTCATAAGGCCCTCACTGATGTGAGGCAGGTTTGGAAGCTGCAGAAATGAATGATCAAAACATTAACATATCGATCCAAAGGATCTAGATGTGAATTTACATTTACAGTGGGATTTTCTTGGATTGGGATTAATTCAGTTCAATTTAACTTTATTTAAATAGCACAAATTACAATTATAGTCATCTCAAAGTGCTACATTTACAATAGATTACTTGATGATACATACTAGGGATGTAACGATTCACTCAACTCCCGATACTGGATTCACGATACGATTTTCTCATGAAAATACTGTACTATTTATACAATGCAATTTAACTAAAAATAAATCTTGAATGAAATAAAAAAAGGAATAATACAAATGAAGAAGCCTATTAATTTAAATTCTGGTTCTATAGTAAACAACGCAAAACTGCATAATAGTTCTTTTTCTTTTTAAAAGTGCAACTGAAAATGTATTTTGTGCCTTAACAAATGGACTTAAAGAAAAAAAAAAAAACAGTCATTGCACTGATTTACGTCAGATATTTGTTTGGACCAGCAGAGGGCGCTGGTAACCCAGTGGTCGGTTGGCATGCAGAAATTCTTGCAGTAAAGAAGAGATGCTATGCTAGCAGACAGAGCTAATAGAAAAACGTGACTTTTACAGACATTCACGTATTATTACAGATATACTTTCGGTGCAAAAGGGGTAAGGAATCATCTATGAACATGTTTAAGAGTAGAAGGCGGCCAGAAAGAAAGTAGTAGCAGATTCCGCCCACCGCGTACACTGCTGGACAAGAGAAGGGATAAATATATATAGCGCCCTCTGCTGTTTAAAAAAGTACTGCGATTAAATTTTCAAAGTATCGATGTCAATCGTGATACCTATGAATCGATTTTTAACTGCCTTACGATTAATTGTTACATCCCTAATACATACACCTGATGCTCTTTGTATGTACAATCTATTGTTTTTTTATTCTCAGTTACTTGAATCTTGCAGTCTCATGAACTGTTGGTTTTTTATTCAATCAGATAAAAAATCTTAATGAAATTAAAGTTTGTTTTTGAACAAAAACCTGGAAACTAACCAAGTCAGCAACAAGTGAACGCCTGTGCAACTGAATTTGCCTCTCCACTTCCACCTGCATGCGTGCCATTGGTCGAGCCAGAGCCAATGCCACCCTGGCCTCTTCTTGCAGTCTTCTCTGCACCTGCCAAAACCCACCACAATCATCTAATGGGTCTGAGTCTTCCTCTGCTGTGTCTCGATCTGACAGTGATGAGCTTTGCTTGCTCTGTAGGGGGAAGTGATGTTGTGGTTATTACATGTGGATTGTGAGAGATCTGATAGAGATTGGAATAAAGTGTGAGATTGTTGCTGAGACAAAGAGTACATACCATAGGAGAAAGGGGTGTGTCCAGGCTGGTTTCTGTCCTGCTGTCCTCAGCATCACTGTCCTTGTCGCTGTTGCTGTTGTTAACAAAACACACATGTAAGTTCACCATATCCTGCCTCCTGAGGGGAAAAGAACAACGTTTTAAAGCCCAGAGAAAAGTAAAATGACACCATTTTATTGCCTTGAAAATTCAGGTTTTTCCTGCTTTTTAATCAGTGACCAATCAGCTGATCAGTGCGGTTTCATTTATCGACCTGCCTATCTTGTGCACTTCCTTCAAATTTGTAAATTGAATTAAAATAATAGCTCAATAAAAATAATCATGAACCTGGTTAGTGAATGGTGGACCTCGTAAATTTACCTTTTCAAAGTGAGAACTCATACTGTCCTTTTCACACTCAGAAATCTCGCTTGTCCCATCAATAATAATGATATATTTTATAAAAAAAAAAAAAACTACACAAGTCAACAAAATAAACCAACAACAATAAAGGTAAATATGGAAAATAGATAAATTTACAAATGCTGTTAGGTTGGAATTATCAAAAGAGTGAACAAGCTTGTTGACGTTTATATCCCTCTCGACTTTGGACCCCCCACATCGCACAAGCGCAGTTCCAGAGTGTGAAAAGGCTTATTACAGAAAAATATCCAAAATAATAAATAAAAATCTAAATACTAATAATAATAATACTTCACACATGACTAAACATTTTCTGGCATTTTTTTTGGTAAGGTTCTTCTATTTGGTTCTGTTTTTGGAAACTTTACAAAATTGACAGTAAACCCCCTCCATAAAATGTGGATGCTTGTTCAATCAGTTTTCGATTTAAAGATTTTGAAAAATTACAAAATTTAGAATCAAGCTCAATGGCACATACATTAATAAAGTAGCATTATTTTTGCTTATGGATGTTTTGTTCAAAGCAACAAAAAGGCATACTAAAAATGCTAGAAATAATACAACGCAAATAAAATATGACCAAGGCCTTTACCTAAATAAGAGTGGAAGTCACCTGACTCAGATCAGCACAATAAAAAAGCCATCAGAAGGAGGCCTTAGTTTCTGAAACAAAACTGCACTTCTTATTTTTTGTCCCACTGTGCAGTGACTTACAGTGTAAGATCAGTGCTGTCATGACAAAAAAAGGAAACCCTCTGCTGTGGCTTTCTAATGTTATTCTCTGCCTTATGTAATGCAACTACGTCACATGTAGGTCTGTCTCAACATTATGTGGCAGATTCACTAAGTTCTGAAATGAAGGGAAGTAAACCAGGTGCGTCCCTAAATCTTTTGGGGGCGCTGTTTGCTCACCTGCTGTGGGGAATTCACTAACATTGCGCCACTAGTAGGTGCGTGTATAGATGTGTTTGAGACTGCCTTATTTAAATGAACATTTTGAAGAAGTGAAATTGGAAGCAGATGGACTTCTCTGTCTGCTCCCCAATTTAATGTCTTCTTCATCAGGACTGTAATTTTGCTCTTATCGGTCCATGGAAACATCCTACAGCAGGTTCTGAGCTCCTGAATAGTCACTCATACTCAGATGTAAACATTGTTCCATCGCTGCGTAAATTGCAAAGCTGATCAGCTGATTCTGGCCTGACATCAACGTGACACAAGAGTTTGACGGTCAAAACATGTAAACATGCTGAAGCTGGAATGTGATAAAAGGCACAAAGACGTCAGTGGCATAACATTGGAATGTCTTTGCATTGCCTGGTAGCAGCATGTTGATGATGCCAGCACCATCCAGGATGTTGACCTACTCTGGGGTGCAGAGATCCTCTTTCACTGGAACAAGGCTTTCCAAGCAGGGCATCAAGTCAGACTTGGTTCCAGTTCTCAGGCCACCCATCTGAGACAGAGATGGTGGATAGGCCTGATTTTCCTGTTAAATGACCTCGTCCCAATCACCATGGCATATCTGGCAGGCAATGCACAGCCTGAGAAGATTCTTTTTTTTTTTTTTTTTAGCTCAAAGTAGTGATTATTTGCTTTTTCAACTGTTATGTGGACAGTACAATTCCTGATATATGATTCATAATACAAAACATTTCCACCCCCTAGAATTGATTAAACCAACAATATCAAAGAATTTCAAATGAGAGAGGCCATTTTCAAAATAGCCACCATTTTTGACACAGGTCAAAACTGAGATGTCCCGAGATCTAAAAATCACCACTGAGGCATAGTCTATCTGCTGACCAAATGTTATGCTTGTTACACCAAACCCACAATTCTTCCAAATAATTCACCTATCAGGGTCTTTGTACTGTCCTTTGCCGACCCTTCACATCGGACTCATTTGCAGAAGGTTAATGGTTAATGTAGAGGGGAGGAGTAATTAACAGGTAAATGTTTTAAACTGGGCTTTGAAAAAGGGGAGACATGTGTATCAGTCACCACTAAGTGTCGCCAAAGCGCTCATTAGCTTTAGAAAGGCTGTTTCTACTACCTCTAGTTGATGTGAGGAATCATATTTTAATCTTGTTATATCTGAACTTAGGGACGATACTGAATCTTTGGGCCCAGACACCCTTTGTAAACTAGGCACCGCATGTTTCTACAGCTATTGATGCTTTTGGCTGCAGAGCTGTTTTCAAGGACACAGCTGTGACTGCGTTTATTCTCACGACTCATGAAATTATGCATGAGCCTATTTTACACATGACCCATATTGATATTGTTCAATCTGAATGAGCCACATACTGTCCACCACCTCACAATGTACTGTCCGCTTGTCATCACCACCACTATCTCCATGCTGTCCTCCATCTTGTAAACACTGCAATTACAGGGAGCAAGAGGGTCTAATGTCATCGCGTCTTGAAACTTTTTTTACTTGATTTTATTTTGTGCACCTTTAAATGTTATATCACCGTTTTTTTTTCATCACCAGAAGCCGCCGATATTTCTATGCAGGAAGTTACCCACAAAATGAAAAATTATTTTGATTACCAACTTGGGCCAGCATTATATTTATAGGGGTAAAACTGAGGGAGGGGATTGACCATACCACCCTCCTCAAATGTTTGTGGGGGTCGTGTTGACTGATCCCCTATTTCCACTGCCAATGTGCTTATCCAAATAGGGTCACAGGGGATGGAGGATATTCCAGGCAGCTAATTCAGGACCGCAAGGTGGCAAACAGGAATTCCTTTAACAGGAATCCAATTACAATTTATTAGGTTTTCACACACTTATTCATTCACCAAACATACATGTTTTTGGATTGTGAGAGGACAATCTCTATGGGTAGAACCAACAATTTATGTTGGTTCTACCCATAGTAAACCAACTAGTCTTTATATAAAATCAAAAATGAGGCCCAAAAGCACAAGCTTAGTAGAATTAAGTCATCAAAAGTATGGACACGCATATAGATCGAGACATAGACAAGCACAAAAATGTCAAACCCACCGAGAAGACGGTCCATTTTTGCTGCAGCTGGTATAGATCACAGGCTCGTCGTCATAGAAACTGCCAAGGGCGAGTTTCTGCCTTATGCACTCTCTCTCATTTTTCTGAGCCTGGCAAAAACCAAGAAAAAAACACATCAATACAAAAAAACAGTGAATAACGTGTTGCCATCACAGCTTGTTTACCATGTAGATGGTACACATACATGGCAGAATAAGAAGCTTGGTATTTTAGCTAAAACACATGTACTCTTTAGAACTCCTCACCAGAAATGTAAAGATTTCCCTGAGTGCTCAAATGTTCATTCAGCACGTTAGTATCCATTTGGATAAGCTAAAACATGGACCCAGCATGACCATCAGAAGCACTTTGAAAGATCAGTGTACTCAGCTATTAATGCCAAATGATCTGATTTGAAATCTGAGTTGAATCAAGTCAATCTTGATTCAGTCTAGCACATGGTCAATTTTTCACCATGTGCTAGACATACAGAAAAACCAAGGAGCCACAATCTCCTTGGTCTTGCCCACATTTAGAAGGAGATTGTTGTCTTTGCACCACTTGGTTAGATGACTGACTTCCTTTCTGAAGTTTGTCTCATCATTGTTGAAAATGAGACCTACAACAGTTGTATCATCCGCAAACTTTAGTAATAATATTAATAATACATTTTATTTATAAGGCACCTTTCAAGGTACCCAAGGTCACCGTTCAAAAAACAGGTTACAAACAGTAGAAAACAACAAGAAATACAAAGACAAAATAAGGTGGACAATATTTGAAGTCCAGTGGAATAATGTTGATCAGGGGGAGAAGGCAAGTTTAAACAAATGGGTTTTGAGTTGGGATTTGAAAGTGGTGAGTGAATCTGCGTTTCGGAGTTCAGGAGTGAGTTCCAGAGCTGGGAAGGAGAGCGACTGAAAGCTCTTCTCCCCATGGTGATGAGGCGTGCAGGGGGGACACTGAGGTGGATGGAAGAGGATGATCTGAGTGAGCAAGACGGTGTGGCAATGTGGACGATGTTGGAGAGGTATGGGGGGGTGAGATTGTGGACGGCCTAAAAAGTGAGTAGAAGTATTTTGTATGTGATGTGTAACCAATGGAGCTGCTGCATGACGGGTGTGATATGGTGAGTAACGGGGGTCCTGGTGATGATACTGGCTTATGAAGGGTTGTGTTGGGGAGACCGAACTGGAGGGAATTACAATAATCAAGACGGGAGGTGATCAGACTGTGAACGAGTGTGAGGTGTGAGAGATGAGCGGAGGTTTATATTGCGGAGGCGAAAGTACGCAGACCGTGTGATGTTATTGATATGAAAAGTAAATGATAGAGTCATGTCGAGGATGACATCCAGACTCTAAACCTGTTGAGAGGGAGAGATGGAGGAGTTGTCACTGGTCATAGAGTCAGCTTTGGTTAGAGTAGATTCTGTACCAATTAATAGAACTTCTGTTTTATCACTGTTTAATTTCAGAAAGTTGGATGTGAACCATGATTTTATATCAGTGAGGCAGTGAGTGAGGGAGGAGGGAGGAAGTGAGATGTTAAGCTTGGTGGAGATATAGAGCTGGGTGTTATCCGCATAGCAATTGAATTTAATGTGGTGCTGATTTTCAGTAGGGCTGTTTGAATGCTATGGAGTGGGCAGAAACTGGACTGGAACTGTTCATAAAGATTATTGCAGGAGAGGTGAGTATACAGCTGTGAGGCAACGTTTTTTACAATGTGATTGATGCTGAAGGTTGGTGTGCAGTCATGGGTCAGCAGGGTGAAGAGCAGGGGGATGAGCACACATTATTGGGGGGAGGGGGCTGTGCTTAGTGTGATTGTGCTTGAGATGATGTTGTTGCCGACCTGTACTGCTTGTGGCCTCTCACTGAGGAAGTCCAGCAACCAATTACAGAAGGATGAGTTGAGGCCCAGTTGGTCCAGTCTGAGTCAAGAATGAGTAAATCAACAAAAACTTAACTTAACTTCAGTAACCAGCTGTTTTCTTTTAGTATGATGGTTTTTGGTATTTGTTCGGAGTTTCAAACCACATTTAAAACAAAGACAGCAAGTAATTTAAACAGAACTTGAAATTAAGTTTTGTACTTGACCGGCGATCAGGCCATCACAGGTTAAAGCTGCATTTTGCAATTTTTTTGTTTTATTTAGTCAAAAATCCATAATCATCTCATTATATTGTATTTCACATTGTAATCCAAATCAGCTTTAGAAATACAGGAGAGTGACTTCAGCCAATCAGAGATCTTTCTACCAAAAGGGCGATCCCATGAGCTGTTTTAAGCATTACTACTGGCTGCTTGAGCTGCTTGAGCTGCTTGTCAAAAGTCAATGCGTTGTGTTCTCTATCTGAGAGTAGGAACATTCCAGCTGAAGTCTCTAATGCAGCCTTTCTCACAGCGGTTACACGGTAAAGCAAGAGGAAAAAGGAAGACAGAGGTGGAGAAGCAACAGAATTAAAGGCACAAACGTGTTCAGGAGGAATTAACCCTGCTGAGGTTCCTCTGACTCGGTGTGTGCGGTGAGCTGTGCGCGATCCGCTTTCAGTCAGCGCAGTCCACTCCGATTCAGAGAGAGAGATAACAGACGGGATAAATTGCTTATTAAAACTGAACTAAGGTGGAAAGAACAGACTCAATTCAGCTGCAGTGTGGACGAAGTGTGTCTGCTCTGATCAGCTGAGATCGGCTGCAGCTGCTGGAATGTGAGAAGCAGCTCCGACTCTGAGCCTCTTAATGTCCTCACAGCAGTAAGTGATATGTGCTTTCATGTCTCTAAAACATCATAAAACTCTCCAATAACACAAGACAAAGTCCCTACATTTGTTCCGAGTCTCTATCGCGAAAACAGTCGCAAAGAGGTAAAGTAGACCGATGAGGTTTGTTCAAGAAGGGAGAGGGGAGCGCCTAACGATTCTGCCTACCGCAGCTTTAACTCCCAGAAACATACATTAGGGCGCATATTCAACAGTTCACATGATATTACATATTTTACCCTCTTTGTGAGGGGTCATATACAAACCAGGAACATGTTGGTCAGGAGCATTTTGAGTTATCGTTTCTGAAAATGTGGATTCTAAGCTTTCCAATAATGTCAGACACTATCAAATAATATTTGTAAGTAATGGCCATTGAATGTTGTCACTCTCTACAGTACACAAGAAAGAAAATGGTCTCTAAAGATCCAGAAAAGTTCTTCACCTTTTTTATAGCATGTGTCAATGAACATTGATATCTGCTATTAGCATGGCCTGCTAATTCGGCCAATGAATAGCCTCATTTCCTGATATATGATTATTTCTACAGCAATAAAGCCTAATTTAACTAACAAATAATTTAATAAATAATTTAATTTTATAGTTAGAAAACTTCATATTTGATAAGATTTACAAGCGTTATCTGATCAACACCAAACTCAGAAATGTCAGGTATTTATGACAGAAAACTTCCTAAGATTTTTTAGCAAGAGATCCATCATGGTCCGACATTAGCAGGGGAGACGCATCTATGTCAGCTTAATCTTTTATAAATATAAAAAGACAACCACATTAAGAGAAATACGACTGAATCAAAACACACTCAGTTAATAACATTAAGAACCAAAAAATAATAGAAAAACCAAAATTACTCAAAAAACTAAATCCCAATAATGTGGGACATTTTAACAGCAGGTTTTGATCAGACACATGTTACATTGTTTTTAAATATTTATATATTATATAAATATTATATAAAACTTATTTAGTGAATGTGAAAAACATGGCTTTGTCTTTATTTACACTTTGTCTTTATTTACACTTATATAATAATATAACCTTGCCAAAATTAAAATTGAGCTATACACATAATCTTTGTTTTTATTCAGATCAACTTTATGAACCTGAATCTTGACATAAAATCTATGATAAAATGATTACATGTTAAAGAAAAAAAGGCTCAATGGTCTCACAATCAATATCACAAAACAAACAGTTACTCAAATCAATATTAAACATTTGATGTAAAGATTCATCACACAAGTAGATATTATTTGACATTGGAAATTATTTTCTTTAGCCTTTGTAGCAATCGGCAAACACAAATAACTCGTCCAATTTTTTTTTACCAGAAATAAACGAGATATCTTTTGAAAAGTAGTTTATTTTAAAAAAAAAAGAAGAAAAAAAATCTAATGCCTGTCTAATAATTTTTAATTTAAGAATATATTTTTTTTTTCTTAAAGTAAAGGCAGGTTTATAATGACTCATTACTTTTTTAAAGAAAACACTTTTTTACATTGTTACATCATTAGAAGGTTTCAAACACTTAAACAATACTTTAGGCTCGAGGTGCAGAGATACTGTATATTCAAATTTAATTGAATAGAAATAATAAAAAAAAACAATTTTAGATGAATAAATCACGTAGCAGCATGGTTACACAGCCTGTGATTCAACTTCCTTTATGGTACGTTCTCATAACGTCCTCCGCAACACCATAGGGGGAAGCCGAAGGAATGTATGTCAAAACAAAGTACAGATCGTATACATAAACCGAATGGATACCATAAAAATTACAGGGTACATTTCTCGCTAGAAATTTTATCAACATGAAACTAAAGCCACAAGGTCTCTTAATATATAGCAATTTCCAGTGAACATTATTTACAACGAGACTGACTCGGCAGTCACGCGACCAGAGGTATGCCCCATAGGAAAAGCTGAGCAGATGATGCGTAGTCATTGTATGTTTTCAGATACATTTGAGTGAAAGGACGCCCTATAATCAACAAGAGACAAAATATGAAAATGTTTTCAATCCTGCTACATTTGCCAGACCTTTTTATATACTTGAAATCATAGGCAATCTGCCAGGATTGCTGACAATGCAAAACATTCAAGACAAAGCTTCACTGTTATTATAGTGTTTCTGGTTTGTTTGTTTGTTTGGTTTTTTGTTCTTCGCACCATCCGTCAAGCTAAATTCCTTGTATTGTTTTTCAAACTGTATTTGGCAAATAAAACTGATTCTGATTAAGAGGATGATTTTCTGTTGTGGCACAGCGAGTAATGTATTTAAAAAACCCAGCGTTGTGCATAATATGCTCTATTTCAATCTCACCAAAGCCATTGAACATGTCTAAAATTAAGGCTGGGTCTCTAAATAATCTCCAAAAACACACAACGTTCTTGTTTGTGACGCACGAAACCAGGTTGTGATGTAAGAGCCTAAATCATTTGGCCTTCACCACTGTCCAGAACAGACCTACCTTGCTCACCCACTTCAGACAACTAGCAAACCCATTTAGACTGCTTGTACAAATTTCTCTTCACAAAACAATTTTCTCATAAGTAGATAGTATGACAAACTTCCAATTGAACATATATTTAAGAAGCCTAACATTTTGACTACCATCACAATTGTTCCTCAAGTACAGAAAATGTAAAATGTCAACCCCTCCCTTTTGACACATCTACTCACCCGGTATGGCAGATGCATAAAGCAGCACATCTACTATCATGAAAAGCTGTATATATGATTTTTAAAAGGTCTAGTGCCTTCAAACATAAGCAAATAGAAATTCTCAAACCTGGTAAACACGTTTCTCTTGGTGCACCATCCTTCAACGCATCCTACAAACACAGCCGTTCTGCCCTGCTCTACACTGCAGTGAAGCCAGACCCAGAGGACCCTTTCATACACTGCAGCTCTGTGCAGAAGAGCAGAAGCAGCAGGGGGGGAGGGAGGAAGGAATCGAAGATGGGAGGAGGTGAGTGGCAGCACGGAGAGAGATGTAGGTGGGAGAGGCGGAGCTGCTCTGTGCTGTTAGCTGTTCTGTTATCTATTCCTCCATCTTCCTCACTTGCCTCTCTGTTTGCTAATTCTATTTTATATCCATAAATGGTCTTTATTTAGACAAGACGCCTTGGATTAGACAAGGCAGACATAGCTCTGTGTAGGCCTACATTCGCATGAATATTCAATTTTTCAGAATGCAGAAAAGGTGACCCTTCATCTTTAACATGCACATCAGGTGAAAAGAAGAAATAATGGAAAATCACAGGCATTAACCTTGAGACTTCCAGCATTACAAATCACCAAGTAAACCACGCTTCAAACCTCCAAACCTGCTCATCCTGATCAGAGCCTTGAGGCCATAATAAGCTAAGCATTGGTATTAGTTCCTGGGGCCTCATTTATAACCATACGACCAAAACAGAGATGAAAAATGTGCATGACACTTTCCATGTTTGTGATTCATATATATAAACATAAAAAACAAATAGTGAGAATGTGCGCACCGGTACGGTACGATGTTTACATTTTGACTCGTGGCTGTGTCATAAATGAGTTTTTAGGGATATTACAATGTATCCTGCCTTTTGGAAAAAAAAAAAAAAAAGGATCAAAATGCAGCATTATAAAAACAAAACAAATACACTACATGTAAAATCTACAAGCTCCTCTAACCACTTTTTTTTTTTGAACACTTTATTTAAAGATTTTTCAGTTTTATACAAACAAACATTTAAAGAATCAGGGCTTGTTCAAACTTATTTTACAGAGATTTACACCACAATGCCAACCAGCGGCACATGAGCCCTAAGCTTGCGAAAATATACCCATAAAAATAGATTACACACACACAAAAACAAAAACAAAAACAAAAAACAAAAACAAAAAGAAAAAAAAAAACATATGTCTAAACAATACGCTGCACAACCCAACTCCTCAATGATTGAATTTTGCTTTACACATCCCACTCAAGTAAAAGGCAAACCTTCAACATAAGCAATAAAGGGCGACCATGTCCTATGATATTTATTTATTGACCCACGTAAGCTGTACCTTAAATATTCCATTTGCAGACACATCATCAACTCTCGTACCCACTGAATAAAGGAAGGAGGTTGTACGTCCTTCCACTTTGTTAAAATGAGTCTGCGGGCCAAAAGTGATGAAAAGGCAATGGCACTGGTCTGGTACGTAGTCAATCCATGTCCACTTGGGACAACACCAAACAGTGCGGTAATCGGATTGGGATCAATCTTTCTGCCACACACATGTGAGAAAGCATCAAATATAGAACCCCAAAACCCACCCAATGCCACCATGAGCCAAAACATATGGCTCATGGTGGCGGGCGACTGTTTGCATCTTGGGCACGCATCATCAGAGGTACCGTATATTCTAGCAAGCCTGGCCTTAGTGAAATAAGAACGGTGAAGAACCTTAAACTGTATCAAACAATGTCGTATGCAGATGGACGTTGAATGTATGAGCCCGATACTTCAATCCCAGGCATCATCAGATATTTTCATGTTTAGGTCCTGTTCCCAAGAAATCTTCACCTCAGCCAAAGAAGTAGGGTCTATGTGCGGTAATCGCGGCAACGCATTGTATATTTTGGAAATCTGTCCTCTGGAAATAGACTGTAACTGCAAGCAGTCTTCAAGGGGGCAAGCATGTGATTTGTTTGGATACGTGGAGAAATGCTTTGATGCAAAGCTACGGGCCTGTAAATATCTGAAAAAGTGAGATCTGGGAATATCAAAATTTTTTGCTAAGTCTTCAAATGACATAAATGAGCCATTAATAAACAGGTCCCTGAAAAACACAATCCCTTTTGTTTGCCAAATTTTGAAACCCGACTCATTTAAGGCTGGTAAAAAAGAAGGGTTAGAAGTAATAGGAGTATAAGTAAGGATCTGTTTGAAGGAAAAGTGGCGACGACATTGAAACCAGATACTGAGAGAGCTTTTAACCAATGGATTCGTGGATTTTATTTTCCCCTCTAATGGCAATGAGGAACACATTAGAGCTATGGGTGTGGTTGGAGGACTAGAACCCAGTTCCATAACAGACCAAAGTGGGCCGCCGCCCTCTTTAAATGTGCGTAGCCAGGTGGAAAGTTTTACAATATTAGCTGACCAGTAGTAATACATAAAATTTGGTAGGGCAAGGCCACCTTCAGCTCTAGAACACTGTAATCTGGATTTCCGAATCCTTGGGCATTTCTGATTCCATATAAATGAAGTCACAATACTATCAATTTTTTTAAAAAATGTTTTGGGAAGAAATAAAGAAAAAGATACATGAATTTAGGCAAAACGACCATCTTAACAGTATTAATACGCCCGGCAAGAGAGATGGGTAAAGCTGTCCAGCGCAACAGATCCGCTTTGGTTCTATCAAGAAGCGGGGTGAAGTTATATTTAAAAAGACTGTTATAGGAATTGGAAATTTGTACCCCCAGATATGTAAATGATTTTTCCTCAATTTTGAATGGAATATTTATATAATCCAGGTCTTTAGCTAGCTGGTTTATGGGAAAGAATGTACTTTTTCCCAGATTCAACTTGTACCCTGACAAGCGGCCATACGAGGCAAGCAGTTCCAACATTCTCGGGATAGATTCCGCCGGGTCCGATATGTACAAAAGCAAGTCGTCCGCATAAAGAGATAATTTGTGAATAGCTCCTCCTCGACTAATCCCCCTAACACCTTCATCCGAACGCAGTGCCACAGCCAAAGGCTCGATTGCAATATCGAAAAGCAAGGGGCTCAAGGGGCAGCCCTGGCGGGTACCTCTATATAGTGGGAAATAGTCTGAAACAATATTGTTAGTCCGAACTGAGGAGAGTGGCACTGAATATAAAATCTTAATCCATGATATGAATTTTGGCCCAAAACCAAACTTGCTCATGACCGATAACAAATATGGCCACTCCACACAGTCAAAAGCCTTTTCGGCATCGAGAGAGACAATCACTTCAGGCTGATCTGTGGAGTGGTCAGAATACAAAACATTGAATAAGCGTCGAGTGTTAAAATAGGACTGTCGATTTGCAACAAAGCCAGTTTGATCTTCGTGAATGATTGTGGGAGCAATACTTTCAAGGCGGAGTGCAAAAATTTTTGTAAGAATTTTATAGTCCACATTTAATAGACTGATTGGCCGATAAGATTCACATTTTTGAGGGTCTTTACCTTTTTTTAGTAACACAGAGATTGTGGCTTGGGACAAGGTTTGCGGCAACTTATTATTTGTTTGTATTTCTAAAAACATATCACAAAGTAGGGGTGCCAACTTATTTGCAAATGCCTTGAAAAAATCACACGAAAACCCATCTGGACCTGGCGCTTTGCCGCTCTGCAGAGACCCAATCGCCTTTAAAATTTCAGCTATGCATATAGGTCTCTCAAGTGACTCCTGTTGATTTGTCGCAATTGTAGGAATATCTAATCTACCTAGAAATAAATCTATATCGTTTGTAGTACCTGCAGTCTGACTGGTGTAGAGTTTTTGGTAAAATGTCTTAAAAACTGTATTAATCTCTTTAGGGTCAGTTGTTGTTCGACTAGAGTCTACTCTGATTTCAGGTATTGAGTTATCTGAGACCGACTGACGCAGCTGATGCGAGAGAAGTCTATTGGCTCTTTCTCCGTGTTCATATAGCTTTTGTCTTGTTCTGAGCAAAAGTTTCTCAGTCTGTTTAATTGAAAGAGTTTCAAATTCAGATTGCAGCAATAGTTTTTGTTTGTACAGATCCGGAGATGGATTACTAGCATATTGTGAGTCCAGGTTTGCTATAAGCTCAGTCAGTTCCCTAAGTCGATTAAAACGTTTTTTATTTTTCTGGGCTGCAAAGGAGATAATTTGGCCGCGCAGGTATGCCTTAAGAGATTCCCATAGTATGGATTTCAAGATGTCTGGGGTATCATTAAGGTCCAGAAAAAAATCTATTTGATACGTTAAGTATTTACAAAATTCTTCATCAGACAATAAAGTTGAATCAAATCTCCAGACCCGCTGCACGGCACAAGAATTCGGAAATGTAATATCTAGTTGAACCGGTGCATGATCAGAAATAACAATGCTATGATATTTACATTTGGTAACTTTAGGAATAAGAAAATTATCCAATAGGAAATAATCAATCCTAGAGTACGAGTGGTGTACTGGGGAGAAGAACGAATAATATTTTGCGACGGGCTCGGTTGCACGCAGCGGGTCAGAGATACCGTAATTTTGGAGAAAGGAATTGATAACTATGGCTGATTTGGAAATCTCTGCAGATTTGCGCGCCTTCGATCTATCCAGACTTGTATCAAGTACAAGATTAAAATCCCCTCCCATTATCAAATAGGAAGTATTGAAATCAGGCAATAGGCCAATGATTTTCTTAAAAAATTGTGGATTATCCCAGTTAGGGGCATAAACATTTAATAATGTGACCGGGGTATTGTGTAATTTACCTGTAATCATGACAAAATGACCATTGACATCATGTGTTACATTTGAACAAACAAAAGGGAGATTCCTCTTAATAAGTATAGCGACCCCTCTGGCCTTGGAATCAAAGCCCGAATGGTACACTTGTGAAAACCAGTTACACGACAGTTTATTACCCTGTGTGGGGCGCAGGTGTGTCTCCTGTAAAAAGACAATGTCCGGTTTAAAGGTCTGAAGATGAGCAAAAATCCTTTTACGTTTGACCAGATTATTAAGTCCCTTCACATTCCATGTAATAAATGCTGTAGAACAGGGCCCACCTGTTTGCAATGGATTAGAGGAGGTGGCCATGTTCACACTGAGTAAGGGCAGTCATGGTACGTGTGGAGCAACATCTGTATGGAGCAAGTGAGTGCAGCCAAGTAAACAAAGAAAGAAGGAGTAAAAAAAAACAAAACAAAACAAAAAAAAAAAAAAACACAAACACAATGTAAGAAATCCAACCCCCACAGGCTGTCTCCTCCACGCAGGAAGAGACAGCCTCAGCCCACCCCCCAAAGAGCCTAAATGTAACATGTAACTCGTTCTAATACTAACATTCCCCTCAGCAGGGAACAAAAGGTTTCTAAAAATACTTAACTGACAAAATACGGTATGACATCAAACACTGCCATCCAACTTACTACTCTACAATATGCGGGTTAAGAGAGAACAATTATATTAACAATCACATTATGAACCAATGAGTTCCCCATCATTATATTATATTCAGCCCTCATCCTGTCTGCCATTCTGCACCAAATGCTTCATGGTGTAGTCCTTAGCAGCCACTGGATCGGTAAAGAACTTTTCCCCCAAAGGCGAGGAGATCCTCAGTTTTGCGGGATACAGCATACCATATCTAACGTCCTGGCAGCCGCGGAGCAACTCCTTCACATCCTTGAATGCCCCTCTCCTCCTCACTACTGTAGGCGGCAGGTCCGGAAAGATGAGGATCTTGTCATTATTGTAGAGCAGGGGCCCGTTCCTCGCCGCTTTGCGTAGAACCTCCAGTTTTTCTTGATTGTAATGAAACTTAACAATGAGCGGCCTGGGTCTCTGTCCTCTCACCGGGGCTGGTTGTAGACTGCGATGCGCCGCGTCCAGCGTGGGGGCCGCATCCAAGCTCAAAAGTTCCTGAAGTAGCTTAGCCACACAAGCAACAGGTCGTGTCCCGGCCTCAAACTGTTCTCTTACCCCAAGTATTCGTATGTTGCAGCGGCGTTGTCTTCCCTCCAGGTCCTCAGTTTTATTCACATGGGCTGATACAGTCTCTTTCAAACTGTGAACCTCTTCCTCCAAAACCACCACTCTATCGGAGTATGTGTTTGTAGCTTCTTCCAAGCTAGTTAGCCGGGCCTGGTGGTCGGAGAAGCTAGTGGCTAGCGGGTCTATTTTTGCACATAATTCCGTCCGGACACCATACAGTTGCTCTTTGAAATGACTGCGGAGGGAGTCAATGGTCTCGTAGAGCGTTTGGCACTTGGATTCTACTTTTGCCTCCAAGTTTTTTCCAAGTTAGCTATCGCAGCCATTAGCTTAGCCGTATCCGGGGATGTAGCAGCAGCCTTGGCTGCTTTAGCGAGTTACGCCTTTTTGGAGCTTTTAGATCCCGACATTGCGAAAATGATATTTCACACGGCACTGGTATTTGCAGTAGGGTTTCAGATGACGGCAGGTAGCGCTTAAATGTCAGATAGTAACATATATTTATAAAAAATCGGTGAAACCCTGCAGGGCAACAATGCTACACGTCCTCACATGTCGCTGCTCACGAGCGCCCCCAGCTCCTCTAACCACTTTGACACATCTACTTGACCTTTTACTATGACACATAATTTATTTCAGAAATAGACATGAACAGGAAACATAAGGACATCTGTAATTTCTATACTTTTTGGTTAACAGATGCCTTCCAATTGGATGCTTTACATCTGGTTACCCTTTTTAGAGGCACTTCAGTGACATGCTGTGGTTGTCTGGCCCTGGGTAGAGTTATAGAAATATTTGTTTATTCTCCAACAGTACGCCACTTTAACCTCACTCCACATTCAATCATGGTGCATTAGCCCACACATGCATACAGGGACAAACACAGAGAAATACTGACTGAGTTATTTTTAATCATCACTTCGATTCATCATCTGACCAGATCATACCTGTCAAGTTTTGGATTTGAAAATACAGGAAATTTTCTGGTGCATGCTATGAGCCATCCTTCTACCCCAACCAAGCTCCAGTATCCACACGTGGACAAGAAATCTAAAATAGCCACTAATCAACCACTTACAAAATACAATTAGGTGATTAATAATCTGGTAGGACTACCTTTGTTGACTTTGAAATGCTGTGAACATTCCTACTAGGGCTGGGTGATATGGACCAAAACTCATATCTCAATATATTTTCTCTAAATGGTGATAAATGATATAAATTTAGATAATTTTATTTCAAATGAAACTTTGAACAGAAAGACAATTGTGGGTTAAATTTGCTTATGCAAAATGCCACACATTGACATTTATTAGCAAACAGCTGCACAATATGTGCCACTTTTGGCTTTTTCACCTGCATGGGACAGCATGTGTGAGTGATTTCTGTAGTGTGACTTATTATGGGGAAGGTCTGGGTATATCTTGAATCTCAAAATATTGCCCATCCCTAATTCCTAAATTACAATGCAGCCTAAATGAAATCATAAATGTGCATATGAAGCACATTTGTTTATTTAATATACTTACAGTTCATATACAAGTCAACACATTGAATATTTACTGTTAAATCCATGTGTGTTGTTTTTAAGTTAAACATTTACATTTTATTTTGTATTACATATTTTCTTTTAATTTCTCATGCTCACTCATGTGGTTCTCTGGCATTCACTAATGACCTTTTAGTGAATGACATACACATTTGTTGCAGACTTTACATCCTTTAACACTTATGGAAAGGAGTGTGTATTTTTGGTGCTTGTGATTGGCTGATTTTTCTTTGTGATTACTTTGTTTCTTTCCCAGCGGGAGACGATAAAATCTCAGTTACAAATCTTACAGAACATGTAACTGTGACCCATCCTGATGCCCGTTTTCCAAGGTATTTACACGAGTTCTTTGTGTTTTTTTCTGCCGGAACGTCTTCTTACATTCATCCATCTCTCTTCAGTTGTTTCCGGGTTCTCGCGAGGCTAGTGACAGTGTTCAATTTAAAGAGGCAGAAAAATGTTGTTCTGTATCTTTAATTATTACTACATTAAAAGACGGGATATTTACGGGATAACACAAATACGGGACAATGGTGGGAAAGAGGAGTAAAATAATGGAGTTTCCTGCCCAAAATTTGATACTTGACAGGTATGGACCAAATGGTTGCAGCCCTTTCAGGTCACAGATTTCTCTAAGGGACACCAAACATTTAGGAGTCAGATTGGGGATGGGTCTGTTTTTCTTGTATTCAAGACATACTGGGACAGAAAAAAAAGCGATCTAAATTCACTCACAGATATGCTGGACTGTGGTTTGTTCTTCACTGTAACAATCCACCTCCTGTGGTGCAATGATATCCTGGAGTTCCTTTGCCTTAACGGCGACTGTTCACCATGCAACGTCTTCCTCTTCCTTCCTGTTGTGTGTCACTGTCACCATTATAGTCTCCCCACCAAAGGCCTGCAGTAGCCTTTATGTCCAATTCTCCTCCTCCTTTTTCTTCTTTAGCCATGTCCACATCCAACCCAGTCTCAAAGCAAAATGTGTACTAGCAACATTTGTCCACAAGCAATATTTTAAGCATTTTATGAATGAGGCTTTTAAAACATATGGTGCTTACAGTTTACAGTTCTTTTCAACGGGCTGACATCAGGTCATGCGACTGCTGACTCCATCCCCTGCCTGCAATTATAAATATGGCGTACAACTCATATATTTTAGTGGAAAATGCTAAATGTGCCAGACTCTACCTGCTGGTGGATCACAGACTTCAGCACGTGAAGCTGGGAAAAACCATCTCTCTATCCTGGACCATCAGCACTGGATCTCCTCTGTGTTCTCTCTCCTCTGCTCTTCTCCTTGTATACCAACAGCTCCACCTGCTCTCACCAGTCAGTCAAGCTCCTGTAGTTTGCGGACGACACGACCATCATTGGACTCATCTCGGATGGAGATGAGACCACGACCAAGACCATAAACATTTTTTTTATCTTTAAAAAACTATATAAATAAAGAAAATGATGACAAGGTTCGACAGTTAAATAACATTCTCTCTTTAGTTTTAGTTTCTTTTAAACACATTTGCAGGTGCCTGCAAAAAATGAACTAAAATATTAAAACTACTACTGCTACTGATAAATTCACAATTATTCTACATATTTGAAAACAAGATTTTTATGTCAGCTGAATGTACAGCAAGTGTTTAAAAGCATTTAGGCCAAGAAATAACATGGTGAAACTAAATAAAAAAAACTCAAACCCTGGAACAGTCATGTGACAAATCAATTAAAAGTTCTTGTTGAGAAAGATTATTATTAATCTGGATACAGTGGAAACAGAAACTACAAAAAATAGTTATATTGTGAACCTGTTTATATTGTAGGGAAAATATTATATACAAATATATAATTGGAGTCTAAAGCCACAAAAACCACCACTTTAAAAAGAAAATAGACTAATATAAGACCTCTTTACAGTTATTTGACTCTTTCTGCGCTTGCGATGATGCGCTGGTGACGACATAATCCAAGAATGCGGCTGCCCGGACTACAACTATGTAATAAAAGCCTCAAAAGACATGGATATAAGGAAAAGAGTGGATGGACGGAGGCATAAACATGCAGACTTTCACACGGACACACATAGACTTATTAAACACACACGGACCTCGGTAATCGGAAAAGACTTCACTTAGTAAGTGCGTCCCCTGTACTGCATGTACAGGCTGTAATATCACCAGTTTATCATATTACCTGTTGTTAGAGCTACTATCTTTACCAGGGAGAAACCATTTATTCCTGGTGATTGTTTTTCTGAGTTTTACTGGGCTTTTTACCAGTGATTAGTTTCTATTTCCCTTCCGCTCCGCGGTCCAAACTGAAACCGTAGCCACACACACACACACACACGTCACTCAGTCACATTAAGGAAGGTTGCGGTCATTATACGGGGTGGATTAAAGAATTAAAGGATTGTTTTATTCTGTTCTTCTCCTTGTTATTATCACATTATAAAAAAAAAATTAAAATAGCAGGAATTAGTGCTGGTCTCGAACGGGCATCCCGAGTCCGAGACAAGACCGAGTCAAAATGCTTCCGAGTTCAAAGCCTTTAAAATTTGGTCTCGAGACCTGATATCAATAAGGAGACGGACTGGCCTGCACTGCCTTCGCAAACTGTAGCCTCAACATCAACTCCCTTGTCTGCCCAGGCACAAAAGTGGACATCTGTTAAAGGCAGGAGTATCACCAAATCACAAACCCAGTTTCATGTAGAACTGGGTAATCGATTCGCCCCACTGCTGAATGACCTAGGATCTTGCTCTGATGAGGTCAACACACAACCTTCTGGAACTGCGAAGACTGAAAGTGCTTCAGGAAAACATAAGCGACATGGTAGGCCAAAGCAACAACCTCACACACTGATAATGGGAGACGTTTCTGTTAAAGATGCTCAGAAGATGTTTAGCAGCAACGTGAAAGTGATCTGCTTACCTAATGACAGTATCAGACCTGGCTGAATCTTGCATATTGTTGCAGATTACCCACATTTGAAAAATGTTGTGATTCATTTTGGATTAAATGATTTAGCTAAGGAGGAGTCTGAGGTGTTAAAGCAGGATTTCACCCATCTGCTAAAAACTGTGAGCTGTTTGCAGCCTAAAGTGTTCATCAGTGGCCCGATACCTCCAGTCCGCAAAGGAGATCTGAAATTCTCAAGGATTTACTCTCTAAATAAATTTTTGTCTTCGGCTTGTGCTGCCCTCTCACTAAATTTTATAGAAAACGTTCTTATTTTTTGGGAACGTCGTCATCTTTTTAGAGCAGATGGACTGTGTCTCAACAAGGCTGGAGTGAAACTTTTCACATCCAACTTATTTTACTTCACCAGTCACACTGCTATCAGTCCTGATAAAGACAGAGGACAACATGTACCATCGGAGAACAAAACAACAAGGAAAGAACATGGAGCCAATGAGCTTCCAGCAAGAATTCAAAATGAAGAGGTCAACCCAACCCCCACATCTCAGGACCCACCTGCTTCACCCCAAAATTCACCAACTTTCACCTCATCCAGCTTCTCTCCTACCCCTGCCTTCTTGGATTTAACTGTCCAGATGAACAAGCTGGTTCTGGCTGGCACAAGACTGACACCTCACCCTTTACCCCACCACGGTCCCATCTTATCTCCTCTAAAGAACCAATCTGCACCACCCATCCCTCCTCGACGATACCAGGCCCAGGATCACTCTTCTCCTCAGGCCAGCTGTGTTCAACTTAGAGCGACACAGTGTAACCATGTCGGAAATAAACTGAATAAATAAAAATAAAATAAATGTGTGCTGGGTCCAGACTGCAATAGCTCTATTTTTAGGAACGACCAGAAAAAGTCAGGGCCTTATGGAGCTTCTTTAATTCCTGTGGTGACAGGTAAGACAGGTAAAATTGTTAAATTAAGGAAAAACAAAAAGTTTAATATAAATACAAATTTGACTACTATAACTTGTTTTCCAAAGACTCCACCAGTGTCTCCAGTAAAGTCTTTAAAATTTGCTCTTCTTAATGTTAGATCTCTTGTTAACAAGTCACTACAAATTAATGATATTATTTTGACACATCACTTGGACTTTTTATTTCTTAATGAAACGTGGTTGAATGATGGTTTCAGTCATACAGTTCTCAATGAAAGTGCACCACAAGACTTCATTTATTTAAATAAGTGTCGTACTTGCAGGAAAGGTGGTGGAGTTGCTGCCATTTTTAAATCAATATTTCAGTGCAAAGAAATAACATTTGGTGATTTTATCTCCTCTGAAAATATGTCATTCTTACTGAAGGGTGATTCAAGAGTTCTGTTTTTAGTCATTTATAGACCCCCAAAATATTCTGGAGAATTTATGGGTGAGTTTGCTGAACTGCTGTCAGTTGTATGCACTGAATACAACTTTTTAATAATAACAGGTGACTTTAATATTCATGTAGACAATAACATGGACAATACTGCCAAAGAACTGTATGCTTTAATGGACACTTTTAGTCTTATAAAACAAGTGACTGGTCCGACACACACTCAAGGTCACACTTTGGATCTGGTTATCTCTAAAGGTGTTGATATCTCTGCTGTTGATGTAAGAGACTTAGCTCTATCTGATCACTTCTGTGTCTTTTTTAACTTAGAGACGATAAAATCTGTTCTCCCTACTTCTGTGTGTTTAAAGAAAAGGTACATACGTAAATGACAACACAAGTGCACAGTTTATGGAAGCCATAGCAATAACACCAACCTTGAGTGCTGAGACAGTTGATAATCATTTGGATGAGTTTAATACAAAAGTCTGTAATGTCATAGATGTGGTGGCTCCAATCAAAACTAAGAGAAAACCAAACACACAGAAAACACCTTGGAGGAGGACTGAGATAATGCAGAATTTGAAATCTGACTGTAGAAGAGCTGAGCATAAATGGAGATCAACAAAACTCCAAATTCATCTAGAACTATACAAAATAAGTCTGCGAAAAATCAATGATGGCTTGTTCAAAGCAAGACAGCAATACTTTTCTGAAATTATTGCTAAAAATGTCAACAACTCTCACACGTTGTTTTCTGTAATTGAAAAGCTCACAACCCCCCCCAGATCAGATATCTCCTGAATTACTGTCAACTGGGAAATGCAATGAATTTGCTGTATATTTCAATAAAAAAATACAATCAATAAGGTCAAACATCAGAGCAAACCAGCAAAATAACAAAAAGCTTGAACAGCTTCAACCACTGAGCGATGAGTCAACTACAATGTTAGAGTTTATTACAGTGAACCCAAAAACAATAGAGGAGACTGTTCAGCAGCTGAATCCATCCATTTTGCCTTGACACAATACCCTCAAACTTCTTTAAAACTGTTGTAAAGTCAAATGTCACTAATTTATGTCAGATAATTAACTGCTCATTCCAATCAGGCACTGTACCAAAATCCCTGAAAGTAGCTGCTGTGAAACCTCTGTTCAAAAGAGAACACTGGATGTCTCTATACTGGCTAACTATAGACCAATCAACAACCTTCCATTCATAGCCAAGATCATTGAGAAGGTGGTCTTCAACCAACTGAGTCAATTCTTAACATTCAACAAAATATTTGATAAATTTCAGTGAGGTTTTTGTTCTCATCACAGCACAGAAACTGCTCCTATCGAAGTGTTCAATGACATAAGGTTGAACACTGATTCAGGAAAAGTATCTGTTCTCATTCTATTTTATCTAAGTGCTGCATTTGAAACTGTAGATCATATAGTTTTGTTGCATAGATTGTAAACATGGGTTGGACTAAATGAAAAAGTAATTCAATGGTTTAAGTCCTACTTGGAGCAAAGTTATTTTGAAAGCATTGGAAACTTTGAATCTGACAGAATACCAATGTCCTGTGGGGTTCCTCAGGGCTCTGTTCTTGGACCCCTTCTGTTTAGCCTTAATATGCTTCTGAGGTGTATTGACTGCTTAATATGATATTCATTTAATGCAATATACCTTTTCACTTAAATTTTGGAGTATTGGCTTTGGTCATGCTGCGTGACCCCCGTTGCTCTCACAGGCTCGCTATCTCCTGTTTTTTGATCCTGCTTGTTTTAATAAACTTCCACACTACACCTTATTGACCATCTACATCATCACCTGGGGAAGTCACGACACTTCCTTTAGGACAAATTTTGCAGTACTGTAATGTTGATTATCAGAGCTACGCAGATGACACACAACTATATCTATCACTGAACCCAGATGACTATGGTCTCATTGAGGTGTTGTGTGACTGCTTAGAAAAAGTAAACTGCTGGATGAGAGAAAACTTCCTTCAACTAAACCATGTCTTTGGTATCAAGGAAAAGAGGACTGCTATCAGCAAGTATCTTGAGTCTCGATCTTTAAAAGCTAATGACCAAGTCAAAAACCTTGGTGTTCTGATTATTAAGTACTAACTGTGCTATTTTTCAGCCGTGTCTGGTATCTGTTTCATTATAGATGATATATTAAGATATGATGTTGAAAAGATGTTTTGAAATATGTGGAATTAATTATTAGGCATTCTTTTATGTTTAGGAACTCCCTCTGTTGTCTACGTCATTCCATTTCACACCCACACTTGAGACACACCCACAAGCTGAAAGCAGAGACATTGACCAATCACCGATATGATCTCAGAATGATCAACCAAAACACCTCCTCCAAAAGGCGTCTCCAAATTCTTTTAAAAAAAGACGCGCTGCCCGAAACTTTAGTTTTGGACGCGGGCGTTCAAGCTCACACGTGTTCCCTCATGTTTCCAGTCTTTCATTTCATTTTTCTTTTATTTGTAGTTGCATCAGTTAGACCTTTTAAGAACCTTGATCGCAGTGAAAGCCTAAGACGCAAAAGAACGTGCCTGAAAGCCGACCTTCCAACATCTGAATCGTGGACCAAACCGTGGTCCCTCTTAGTCTGAAACCGGCTGCGATCATCCCAGAAGGGGTTGTGGATCGGCCAATAGAAATGCTGCTGTTTAACAAAACAGAACTCGCCAGCGCAGCTATACTGCCACACGGACGCTGTTCCTGCAAACCCAGAACGTCTCCAGGTCCAACCAGGCCGCATCTCAAGGTATGGACCAGTGAACAATGGACCAGCAGAACTGACTCACTTAAACTACAATACAACCCCATACTTACACTCCACTCACAATCCACCACATATATGTTTGTCCGTCTCCCCCCGTCTGTCTTCCCTCTTTGTTATGATTTTATTCTTTGATTTTACAATAGTTAGTCTAGATTAGTTTAGAATAGTGATTCACTTTACTACATGTAATCCTCACTTTTATTAGCTTAGAAATGCATTTCATCATGATTTAATCACCGCATTGTTCTCGTTTCTTACTGGATTATGCAAATAAAAGGTTAAACGTAATCTTTGATTCCTCTGATTCATTAAAGCTGTGATGATGGTGTAGATTTGCTGTTAGAATTCACTTACCTGATTTAATACTTTGTTTAGTCGAAAGAAAAACTTAGACACATTTCCTCTTTTTAAGAAGTGGCACCCAGTAATTCGTTGAGCTAATATTAATAATCATAATTGTTATCCTCATTCATATAACCCATTATTAACTACCCTTATCCTCCTACATCTACATGAATATTTAAGTCACCTGTTATTATTAAAAAGTTGTATTCAGTGCATACAACTGACAGCAGTTCAGCAAACTCATTCATGAATTCTCCAGAATATTTTGGGGGTCTATAAACAACTAAAAACAGAACTCTTGAATCACCCTTCAGTAAGAATGACATATTTTCAGAGGAGATAAAATCACCAAATGTTATTTCTTTGCACTGAAATATTGATTTAAAAATGGCAGCAACTCCACCACCTTTCCTGCAAGTACGACACTTATTTAAATAAATGAAGTCTTGTGGTGCACTTTCATTGAGAACTGTATGACTGAAACCATCATTCAACCACGTTTCATTAAGAAATAAAAAGTCCAAGTGATGTGTCAAAATAATATCATTAATTAGTAGTGACTTGTTAACAAGAGATCTAACATTAAGAAGAGCTCATTTTAAAGACTTTACTGGAGACACTGGTGGACTTTTTGGATGACATGTTATAGGAGTCAAATTTTTGTCTCTATAAAGCTTTTTGTTTTTCTTTAATTTCACAATTTTACCTGTGTTACCTGTCACCACAGGAATTAAAGAAGCTGCATTAACTCCATAAGGCCCTGACTTTTTCTGGTTGTTCCTAAAAATAGAGCTATTGCAGTCTGGACCCAGCACACATCAGACCTGTGTCGCTCTAAGATGAACACAGCTGGCCTGAGGAGAAGAGTGATCCTGGGCCTGGTATCGTCGAGGAGGGATGGGTGGTGCTGATTGGTTCTTTAGAGGAGATAAGATGGGACCGTGGTGGGGTAAAGGGTGGGGTTCAGTCTTGTGCCAGCCAGAACCAGCTTGTTCATCTGGACAGTTAAATCCAAGAAGGCAGGGGTAGGAGAGAAGCTGGATGAGGTGAAAGTAGGTGAATTTTGGGGTGAAGCAGGTGGGTCCTGAGATGTGGGGGTTGGGTTGACCTCTTCATTTTGGCGATTTTGATTTCTTGCTGGAAGCTCATCGACTCCATGTTCTTTCCTTGTTGTTTTGTTTTCCGATGGTACATGTTGTCCTCTGTCTTTATCAGAACTGATAGCAGTGTGACTGGTGAAGTAAAACAAGTTGGATGTGAAGAGATTTACTCCAGCCTTGTTTAGACACAGTCCATCTGCTTTAAAAAGATGACGGCGTTCCCAAAAAATAGGAAACATTTTTATAAAATTTAGTGAGAGGGCAGCACAAGCCGAAGTCAAAAATTTATTCAAAGAGTAAATCCTTGAGAATTTCAGATCTCCTTTGCGGACTGGAGGTATCGGGCCACTGATGAACACTTTAGGCTGTATACAGCTCACAGTTTTTAGCAGATGGGTGAAATCCTGCTTTAACACCTCAGACTCCTCCTTAGCTAAATCATTTAATCCAAAATGAATCACAACATTTTTCAAATGTGGGTAATCTGCAACAATATGCAAGATTTTGTCAGCCAGGTCTGATACTGTCATTAGGTAAGCAGATCACTTTCACGTTGCTGCTAAACATCTTCTGAGCATCTTTAACAGAAACGTCTCCCATTATCAGTGTGTGAGGTTGTTGCTTTGGCCTACCATGTCGCTTATGTTTTCCTGAAGCACTTTCAGTCTTCGCAGTTCCAGAAGGTTGTGTGTTGACCTCATTAGAGCCAGATCCTATGTCATTCAGCAGTGGGGCGAATCGATTACCCAGTTCTACATGAAACTGGGTTTGTGACTTGGTGATACTCCTGCCTTTAACAGATGTCCACTTTTGTGCCTGGGCAGACAAGGGAGTTGATGTTGAGGCTGCAGTCTGCAAAGGCAGTGCAGGCCAGTCCGTCTCATTATTGATATCAGGGCGCTTTGCTCGGCCCGTTAGCCTTTGAAGTGGATATGACTTTTTCTTAGGCTTAGCTCCCAGAGTATTCCAAGGAGGACTCGCACCTGTTGGCTTATCAACGGGAACAGGATCCTCCCTAGGCCTGACAGCTTTGTTAGCACGGGCTGGTAGCGAGTTAGGTTTATCCACTTGCTACTTAGCTTTTCAGTTGAGCCAGCAAATAAAAAAGCAGTAGATGATTACCTCAGAGCCAGAGTCAGATGGTAAATGATAGAGTTTGATGTTGAAGTATCGTATCATTTCTCAGAAGAAAAAGTTCATGTTTAGTAAATAAATTCCTCTGTGAGCTCCGCTCTGCTCTTTTGCTGCTGTCAGATCAGCTGCCGGAAGTACTTTGGAACACTTTCAATTAAGAAAAGTATAAATAGTATCTCTCGCTGATGAGGTTCCTGTGTTTTTGGATTGAGACCCAAACAACTTTTTTTTTTTAGCACAGGAAAAATGTGTTACTGCGTATGAAATAAATCCTGAAACAGAAGAAATCCAACACAAAGTCAAACATGATAAATCGATAACTTTTTGGGCTCATTTTAAGTAAAAAGAAGCAAAACGGTGAGCACAAGTTAAAAATCTTAGTTTAAACTACATTAAACCGTGCAAAGTTATTAAAAAATAAAATACCAAGACTAAAAGCAAAGGATTTTTTAACAACCTAAACAGAACAAGAAACAAGCCTTTAATGCCATATTTTAAGCCAACTAAATTATTTTAAACAAGCTAACAACAACTAACATCCTGAAGGGCTAATGTGTCTTGATTATTTGAAATGATATTTAAAAAATACAGTAAAAAAATAATATTTACTCCCACGAATTGTTCACAGCATGGGGTAACATTTTGAAATGTACAACTCTTTGAGGGCCAAATTTTAGTTAAGTAAATTTAGTTAAGTAAAGCTTTGTTACTGCCTCACTTTAAAGCCCAAAGTTATTTGTTAGTAAAAGGGTTAGGATTATATAAGTTTCTACTTCCTCCTACTCCTTTTTGAATATGTACAGGCTTCACATGCAGGATTTTAATCATTTATTCTCACTTTGCTTTGTTTGATTGTTTTCTAAATTACTATTATTAGCATTTTCATTGTAGTAAATACACTGCTGTTGTGTTTATGTTCAAAATTAAATTAAATCAAATTAATTGGTGAGGGTTCATGGATGAGTGTAGTTAGAGTTAAGCCTGGTATAGGTACTCCACTAATAAATACTCACAGACACTGTATAGACAAGAGAGAGAGAAAGTACCCACTTTCAATCAAACTTTTGACAGGTGTGACGTCACGCCCTTTGTCCCGCCCCCTAACCGGAAGTCCCACCTCCCTAACCGGAAGTCCCGCCTTATAGCTCCCACCCATAATGAAAAAAAAAAAAAAAACCTGACCTACTTTGACCGTCTCTATGCAGATAAGAGTGTTTTAAACATACAATGTCTGAACGCACCTCTAAGCTTGCAGCAGCTGTCTCATAGTAATATGACATTGTCTGGCCTCAAAAAATGCAAAGAAGAGTGCTTTGAACATACGGACTCTGAACTTTAAACTCGTCACACGCACACAGGCACACAGGCTTCACCATGTCTACATGAAAAAACTTTCCCACTCTCACCCGGAGCGTTCTCATGACCTTTTTGAAATATTACCTGTTGGATGAAATTGGGGAACGCACAGGAAGTTTTGTTGGTGTGGGGGTCACTATGACAGCTGATGGTAACAGATGTCATAGTGAGCCCCACACATCAGACTTACCTCTAAACTTTTCACACACACACACACACACACACACACACACACACACACACAACCATGAAATGCTTTGTAGAATCATCCTATTGAATTTAATTCCTTGTGAATAACCGGTTTTAGTTTTTTTTTTGTTAAACCTTTCAAACTAAAAGGTAGCTCTTCTTTTTTTTTTCTAATTAAAGTCATTCACAGTTTGATATTTCCAGTAAGTGATGCAGCAAAGTGTTGTTCTAGTAGTTGAATAATATAGTCTCATACTCACAATCTCATAATATAGTCTCATACTTTCAGCATTAATTCACCAGCCCCTCAATGAACTTTTTTAAAGAAAAACAAAGGTATAAATGCACAATATTTCTCACCAAATAAAGAAAACCTTTTTCAAAAAAAGTACATTTATTTGATTAACGTAACAACGGGGTTATTACTGCAGCTTTATGTAGAAATCATAAGCAGTGAAGGGTTTGCTTTGCCGCTATTAACCGACAGCCAACAGCCGACAGACAGTCAAAGGTTATCAAACCGGTGTGAGGAATAATTCTTGTATTATTCAATGCACAATCCAACACACGCCCTGAGTTCAGACGGCATAAAATAAAAGTGTTTTGCTTTGAAAAGAAGATGCAAAAAAGCAAAAGCTGAGTACTTTTCCAAATCTTACCATTCATAGCTGCTGGTAGCAGCTGTGTCAAAGTAAGGCGATTGTGTCTGGCCTTTTTCTATGCAGAAAAACTTCCCTAACTCTTACCCACGACCCCTCTCATGACCTTTTCAAATATTACCTGTTGGATGAAATTGGGGAATTTTTTTTTAAATTGTTTTCAGTAAGCATGAATGATATGTATTTTTGTTTGTAATTCGTCTATATGTTTTCACAGATTTCGCTGCCAGGGCTGAATTATTACATGAAGTTTCGGACAACAGTCTCAGCAATGCTATAACCGAAATTGAGGAAACAGAGACGGCCTCACGTTCTATTTCGATCAACGATCAGAACCCAGCAGTATTTTTCGGGAATTTGGAGCCATCGTTGCAAATTGTTCCAACTCACCCCCGATCTAAAGCAGTTTCTTGTGTGAATCGTCTGAAAAAGAAGAAAGGTATATGTGCTGAAATGCAGGGTAAATTGTTTTATTATGAATTTGGTGTAGCTAGAAAATATTGTTACAAATAGTCTCTTTTTTTTTTTTTTTCTTTTACAGCAATCAACGTGAAGCCACAAACTTTGCCTGCAACAAGACGTAACATCACGCAAGCTGAAATCCACCCAATAGCGAAGCCCAGAGAACAACCATCAAGCCCGAGACAAACTACACCCAGACGCGATGCATTGCTTCAGCTCAAAAGAGCACCTGTGAGACCCCCGCGACAACGCAAGATTCGTCAGAAAAGATCAACCATAGTCAAAAGATTGTTTAACGGTATGTCATAATAATTGTGTGTTAATAGTAATGTGTTAAAGTATACATTTGACGATATCATGTGACCTTTCTTTTTTTCTATATTTACAGAAGCCAACGAAAGGGTGAACGAGAACCCCCAGAAACAACCACAGACAACGGAAGCCGTGGATCAAAGCCAGCCTCAGGCGACGAATGGATTGCGTCAACAACGCAGAGTAAGAAATCGCGTACAACAACAACATCAACTGCCGTACCTCACACCTCTGCAAACGCTTTGTACCGTCGTAGGAGATCTGATTTCAGTCTTCAAAAATGTGTGTGACATGCAGCAATAATGTAATCTAACCAGCTGCAGAATTTTTTTCTGTTTCATAGCGTACAAATAAACGATTAACGACATACTATATATGGAATTTTTCTTTAGATATGGCAGTGTTCCCGCGGGGTCTTAAAAAGTCTTAAAAGCATTGAATTTATGAATTGGGAAATAATACCTTAAAAAGACTTGAAAAAGTCTGGAATTTTGATATCTGGGTCTTGAAATTTGTGCAGTAACTTCAGGTATCACATTTACCTCTCTAAAGTTTCCATTTGTCAACCACTATTATTTTGATTAAATAACGTAATAGCCTAAATAAACAGTGGCGGAACCAATAATTGAGAACGCAACGCCGCCCGGATCCGAACACTTCACTTTGCGACAGACTGACCTAAACTTCTCTCTCAACGTCCTCTCGTCAACGTCGACTGGGACGCACATCGCATGTAGACCCACTTCATGCTGAGGTTATGGGGAAATGTAAATTTAATGAAGCGTGGCAAGATAAACAAGCATTTTGTCACTGGTTAAAACCGGTGGACAACAACGTATTTGAGGCTTTTTGTACAGTATGCAAAAAAAAGATTCAGCTTGGTAACATGGGTGTGAAGGCTTTGGAGTCTCATGCCAAGTCATGTAAGCACATCAACTCTATCAAAGCTAAGGAGAAAACACTTTCCATCGACGGAGTGTTTCAACCTGCTAACGTTAGCCAGCTAACTGTTAACGCGCCTGAAGCAGAAGATAACGTTAACCAACCAGCTGCTTGCGCTAGCACAGCCCCTCCAGTTACGACCGCAACTAATGGTAGAGTGGATCTGCGCACAACTTTTGGATTCACACCTACAATGAAAGCAGAGGTGTTGTGGACTCTGATTCCGACATCGCTACCACGTTTACTTGTGGGTCCGACAAAACGGCATACATAGCCAAGTTTGGTTTAGCGGTTCACATCAAAGAGGAATTGGTGTCCAAAGTAAACAAATCGCCGTTCGTTCTTATGTTCGACGAGAGCCTCAACGAGACAACAAAAAACAAACAGCTGGATGTGCATGTTCGCTTCTGGGACGAGGGACAGGTTCAGTCCAGATACCTGGGCTCCCAGTTTATGGGACATTCCACTGCACAAGACCTGCTGTCACATCTCAAAGTAAGCATAACCTTTTTTATTCTAAATGTTTCTCAATCTATATTGATATAATTTTGTGGGCACACATCGTCCTGTAAAAGCAATGTCACATGACCAATTATGTACTTGCCTTAACAATGTTTATTTTTTCTGTTTATGTACTTGGCAGACCCTTTTATCCAAAGCAACATATAAAATACATAAAAAACAATCACTATAAAAATTCTAATAACTTATGGAAAGAATAATGTTGGTACAAGTAGAATACATAAATGGTCGTCCGTAAGGTTCCTAATCAGTCCTTTTTCATAGCACAGATGCACAAGTGAACAGACGTGTCATGTACTCTAAAAATGTTGGAATTGATTCAGTAAATTTTTTTGCTCTTTTGAAAATCTAAAATATAACTGACCCAAGTATACAACTGTGCCTTATAGTATAATGATGTGTAGTACTAGTATAGTGTGTGTGTGTGTGTGTGTGTGTGTGTGTGTGTGTGTGTGTGTGTGTGTGTGTGTGTGTGTGTGTGTGTGTGTGTGTGTGTGTGTGTGTGTGTGTGTGTCTCTCTAACAATGTGTGCTGCTCATCTTGAGTAATCAAATGCAACCCTTTTTAAGGAATGTATGGACAAACTGGACCTCAGACACTTGGTGTCCATTTCAATGGATGGGCCCAGTGTGAACTGGAAACTCTTCGACATTTTCCAGAAAGATCAATCTGAGCAGTACGGAGGTGAGGAGTTTATAATGCCATTACTGTGTGTGTGAGTATGTATATGACCCATTTGTAATTATAAAAATTAATTTTATTTGTTGTGCACTTTTACATTGAATAAACTATTTAAACGTGCTACAGAGCATTGCTACATAGAATTTGTTTTTTTAATATCAAGTTTCCAATGAAACCTTCAGGTGTTCAGCTCATTTGTGTGGGGAGCTGTGGCTTACACACGCTACACAACGCATTCAAGTGTGGGTTCAGTGCATGGCAGCTGGACAAGTTGCTGAGAGCAATGCACACATTGTTTCACAATGTGCCTGCCAGGAGAGAGGATTACATCACCATAACCAAGTCCAGTGTGTTCCCCCTGTCTTTCTGTGCCCATCGTTGGGTAGAAAACCTTCCGGTTGTGGAGAGAGCCTTGGCTGTCTGGCCATCACTTCTCCTGTACATGGAAGCTGTGAAAACAAAGAGACTCTCCAACCCTGGGACAGGTAGGCCCTTCTTAAATGCTGTGAATCGGTCTGTGACTGTGTCCTAATCAGTGGTGGAAAGAGTACTGAAAATCTGTACTCTAGTACAAGTACTGTTACTTTGCTAAAATATTTCTCAGAGTAAAAGTACTGGTGTTAGAGAAATACTCCAGTAAAAGTCCAAAGTAATCAGAGTATTAGTTCCTTTTAACGGCTGATGTCACCGTCACTTCTCCAGACTAGGGCTGGAAATTGTGTGTTTTCCTTTACCAAAAGTTAAAACACCAACAATCTATTCATCATTAATCATTGATAAGATACAAAACAAGTGTTTTTCCCTCATTTGAAGTTTTTATTTCCTTATTCAGTAAATGTCTCCGGCAGACAAAAAACTAAATGACATGAGGAGCCGCGACTATTGATTAAATATCCATGAATCCATTTTAACTGGTTAAATTCTTCATTCAGAATCAATGAAAGATCAATCATTAACGTCCATTTTTTGTTTGGTTTTGTTTTCCGTCCTCATGACCCGGTTTCCATCGGCTTGTTTGCTATCAGATCACCTTACTGGCTACAAAAATGCAGATAAAAGCTTTGGATAGGAATTAAAATTGGACTCAGTACTCAACTATGATTTTAAAAGTAACTTAGTAGATTACATGGATTAATGAATACTTAAGTAAAGGTAAAACTACAGACTTGAAAATCTACTCATAAAAGTACAACTACCCCCAAAAAACTACTTAATTACAGTGATCTGAGTATTTGTAATTAATTACTTCCACCTCTGGTCCTAATCCTGGTGTTGGTATGGCCTTGTCATAGTTTTTGTAATATGGCTAAGTTGAAATTCTCCTGCCTCTCTGTCTGTCTGTCTCTTTCTCAGCATCCTATGACACAGTTGCAGCAGCCATAAAGGATCCACTCATCTTGGCCAAATTGCAGTTCTACGCAGCACTTGCCAGGACCTTCACTCCCTTCTTGAAAAAATATCAGACAGATAATCCTGTGCTCCCATTCCTCCCCAAGGATCTCACCGAGTTGATGATGGTGATAATTTACATAACGTTATAATAACCACTGATTGGGCTCAGTTGATACATTTTAACAACATGGGGTTTGTGGTTAGGATGTCTAGAAATAGTGGCTACATTGTGCATCATCATCAGACAATTTGATGTTGGTGATTAATGTGCCACACCCGACATTTCTGTGTTTGTCTGTTGACAGAGTCTACTCAGACGTTTCATAAAGAGAGAAGTCCTCCACGATATCACTGCCCTGCAGCTGACCAAACTGGATGTTACAGACAAGACCATCTGGCTCAGCCCACAAGACATCAGCATTGGTCTAGGTGCAGAGTCGGTCCTTAAGGTAGTGTGATGTTTTCAAAAGATCGTTTAACAAATGGTTAGGCTGAACCAGGTCAGTGAAGACATGTTCTATATTCATGGCTAATTTCTCTGTAGAGCATCAAAGGTGCAGAGCTCAGGGTGCTAGAGTTCAAGAGAGAGTGCATGCAGGGACTGTGTAACATCATCAGGAAAGTGCAGGACAAGAGCCCCCTCAAGTATCTGACTGTTAGGCAGTTGGTGTGCCTGGATCCGTCAGTAATGTACAGAGAACCCGAAAGATGCAGGAATCACATGAAAGGGCTGGTTCAGAGGTTTCTTCAGGATAAACAGCTAACTGATACTTCTGCAGGTAGGAATAAGAGGCAAATTATAGACTTCACAAGAATTTATCCTCAATCTGATTTGCTGGTAATGCCCAATGATTTATCAATGTTTTTCTCTATTTTTTCTCATCTGTTTTGTCATAGGGGACATCATACTGCAGCAGTTTGACAGTCTCCTGTCCTTGGAGAGCAGGAGTGAGGACTTCCTCTCCTTTCCTCCCATGCAGAAGAGGCTGGACGTCTTCCTGTGCAGTGCCATGGAGCCTTATCCAGAGCTGTGGGCCTTCTGCAAGAAGCTGCTCATCCTCTCCCACGGCCAAGCTACGGTTGAACGTGGATTCTCCATCAATAAAGAGGTTGGGTCAGATAACTTGAAGGAGGACACTGTGGTCACACGGAGACTGGTGTGTGACTACATCATACAACATGGAGGTGTTACCCAGGTAAGATGACCCCTGCCTGGACTAGTAATATGTTGTTGACTTAAAAGTTGATAGAATCAACATACATAGTTGGTCTCTTGAGTTTGTCACTGACTCTGGTTCTCTTTTCTCAACCCGATACCCAGGTTCCACTCAGTAAACAGCTACTGGCAAGTGTAGCAAGAGCTAGGACAAGGTATCGTATCCATCTTGAGACCAATAGAAAGAACAAGGAGGCAAAAGACCAGGCTGTCAAGAGGAAGGAGGCAGAGGACTGTCTTCAGGAGTTGAAGGTGAAGCGAAGATGCATACAGGAGGTATCTGAGGGTCTGGCTAGGGATGCGGACAGGCTGGCTGAGGAGGCTGAAGCGAAGGCAGGGAGCAAAATGGCTGACCTGATCACCAGGTCCAACATCCTGCGGAGAGGCCATAAGGAGAAGTTGGCAGAAATGGCTCTCCTTGATAAAGAGATCACTGCTAAGAGTGCAGAACTTAGGGGTTGATTGTGTGATCGTAATCTTATTTATTGTTGAGTTTATTTTAATTGTGTATTGCTCAAGAGTGTACTCCCCATATTCCCAGCATGGAATAAGTAGATTGGTTAATGTTAGCAATGTTAAAAAAACAACTTAACTGTGTTAAGCAATCTTTTTTTTTTGTGGTCTGCTGAAAATTTCTTTGGTTTTTCACACCTCTGTTTGGCTTGTTGTCTGTGGTCTGTGCTGTGGTGTTGTAGCGTAAGTAGGCCTACTCACTATTATGCTGCAATATTACATAATTCTTCCATAATGCTTTACGCAGTCCACATTTTCACATTTGTTTGAGAAATAAATGATCAAACAAAAAAAAGTGTTTTTCTTTGCCGGTAGGTCTGTGAAATATGCCGTGAAATAGGTATTAAATTTTTATATAAATGGTCTTAAAAAGGACTTAAAAAGACTTGAATTTGACTTGAAGAAACCTGTAGGAACCCTGTATGGATGAAAACGAGAATGAGTGTTTAGCTTCTGATGAGATATAATCTACTGCAGACCAATTAAGTAGCATTACAGATTCGTTGGATTTACAAAATAGGTTTCACTTAGACGAAGTCTTAGATACCCCATCCATCTAAGACTGGATGGGGTTAGGGTTACCCTAACCCTAACCCTAACCCTAACCCTAACCCTAACCCTAACCCATCCATCTAACCCTAACCCTAACCCTAACCCTAACCCTAACCCTAACCCTAACCCGATCAAAAGGTCTTCATTCAGCACGCCCTAAACATAGGAGAGAAACAGATTGGAAGTTTTTTCGTTGACGGGTTTGCAGAGTGTAACGGTGTGAAAAAGGCATGGGAATTTCACGGTTGTTTCTACCACGGATGTTTGCAATGTTTTAACCCCGCAGAGACATGTCCAATGAGGAGGGTTAGATTCGGTCAACTGCACGCGCGCAGTGAGGAATGACTGGAAGAGTTAAAGACAAAACACGACGTCATCGTCGTATTAATGAGAGAGCACGAATGGGATGAAATTAAAAAATCACACACCGAAGTTAAAGAGTTTATCCAAAGGTATAATGCTCCCGAGCCTCTTTACCCCCGCGACGCGCTTTATGGTGGAAGAACGAGCGCTTTAAAGCTGAGACACACAGCGGGTTCTGATGAAACTGTTCACTACGTAGACGTGACATCCCTCTATCCTTATGTAAACAGTACATGCACCTACCCAGTTGGCCATCCTACAGTCATATACAAAGATTTTGACGACCCTTCGACTTACTACAGTCTGATCAAGGCTACAGTGTACCCACCCCGCCGTCTTTTCTTCCCTGTGTTGCCTTACAAAAGTTTATGCGGTAAACTACTTTTCACACAATCAAGAGGGTTCCTGTGAACACGACGATGACGCAAGAGCTCTAACGGGTGTCTGGGTCATGCTCGAATTTAACAAAGCCCTGGCAATGGGCTACAGAGTGAGTAAGATTACAGAAGTGTGGCATTTTGACAAGAGCAGCGATACCGTCTTTACAGGTTACATGCACACATTTTTGAAAGGCAAACAGGAAGCGTCCGGTTACCCTCCAGAGGCTACAGATAATGACAGTAGGGAACGTTACATCAGGGACTATAACGAACAGCAGAATATTCTTTTAGATGCAAACAAAATTGAGGTCAACCCTGCAAAGAGACAAGTTGCTAAACTGTGTCTTAACAGTTTGTGGGTAAATTTGCACAAAGGGATAATTTACTTAAAACCAACATCGTCACAACACCTGATGAATTTTTTAAGTACTTGTTTTCAGGTCAATACAAAATAGAGTACTATGACGTTCTTGACAACGACAGAGCTCTAATCAAATGGAAATACACCGACAAGTGCATCCACCCCCCAGGTAAACAGAGTAATGTTTTTATCGCAGCATTCACCACAGCGCACGCACGTCTGAAGATGTACGATTATCTGGAAAAATTGCAAGAGAGAGTCTTTTACATTGACACAGATAGTTTGATCTATGTAGTAAAAGAGGGTGACTCACCTCTGGCGTTGGGCATCTATTTAGGTGATCTGACCGATGAATTGGGGGGAGACAGCATTCAGGAATTTGTGTCAGCAGGTCCAAAAAGTTACGCGTACCAAACGAGAAACAAAAAAAAAGGTGGTCATGAAAGTTAAAGGGATCACACAGACCAGAGAGTGTGCTGAAAAGGTGAACTTTGACAGCATCAGAGATCTGGTGGAGGGGTACATGTGCAACTCTCGCGATGAGATCGAAATCCCGCAGCACACCATCAGACGGTATAAAAAGGGGTTTGTGTTGAAAAATCTATCATTCAACAAAAAATTTAGGGTGGTTTATGATAAAAGGCGTCTTTTTGAAGACGGAACAACTCTACCCTTTGGATATTAAGCTTGTCACTCACACACACACACACACACACACACACACACACGCACACTATGGAGGAAATAGAATTTGAACCTAGATTTATTTTTCCTTTTTCATGTTTAATTGTTGGTCCTAGCGGCTGCGGGAAGACCTATTTTGTAAAAAATGTATTAAACAACTGTAATCATGTTATGAATATTGTACCTGAAAATATTGTGTGGATTTATACATGTTTTCAACCCATCTACAATGAGATGCAAAAGATGAATAAAAATATAAAATTTGTCAAAGGTCTACCTGATTCTTTTGAAGATGAAAACTTGTTTCCTCCGGATCAAAAACATTTGATTATTCTGGATGATGTTATTTTTCAGGCTTCAAACTACCCCGAAGTTGTAAAGATTTTTACTCAATTTCGACATCATAGAAATATGAGTGTCATGATATTAACCCAAAATATGTTTCATCAGGGTAAACACAGTCGTACTATAAGTTTGAACTGTAATTATTTGGTAATGTTTAAAAATCCCAGGGATAAACTCCAAATTAACATATTGGCTCATCAGATTTATCCTTCACAAAAGTCATTTTTTTCGAGAGCTTTGGTCACGCCACCAAAGATGTTCATGGGTATTTAATAGTAGACCTCACACCCATATGCCCAGAGCTATACAGACTAAGGACCGGTGTACTGCCTCACGAACGTCTGGCCGTTTACACCCCCAAAACGTAAATCATCATCATCATCATCATGTCGGCACGTATAAAAAGAAACGCCCCCTTGTTGGCGGCTCTGTATCATGCTTCACCCAAGAAACGAAAGGACATTCTTATTCACAGTTCCCCCGATTTTATCCAAGCATTGTGTGAGATCGCCTTAAATCTTCTGAAAGGAAACATCCCGTTGAATCCTTCTCAGTTTAAAAAACTGAAGAGGCAGAAAAAAATTATCAAGCTGTTGGCTGATAAAAAACCAGTATAAAACACAAGCAGCGGGCTCTAAAGAAGCAAACTGGTGGTTTTATTCTACCTCTGCTCTCAACCGTCGTGCCTTTGCTCGGCAATCTCATCGGAGGACTGATCCAGAGATAATGACTTTAAAGAAGGCCAAAAAAATGTTTCTTTTTTCACCTCATCAGTTAAAGAGTCTAACTCAGCCTTCGCCATCCATGAGAGAGAACGCTGAGCTGGATTTGGACGACCGTATGAGAACAATCTTGAACGAGCAGGGTGTGAGTCCTCATGAGAAAATTAAAAAGTATAGCGCACTACTGCAAAGATATCTGACCTTTATGAAGCAGGGTCAGAGAGAGGATCGTAGAGTCACAACGACCCAGCACCCGGAGCAGTTGGATGTTCCATATGTCGCCAAAGCTCAAACGTCTTCTCACAAACCACAAACATCCGGCGATGTAAATTTTGACCGTACGGACGAAGATCTTTTGAAAAACCTCCCCCAGCGAGATCGCAAGAGCGCAGAGTACGTCTTAAAAAAAATATCGGAGAATCATGAAGGCTGGAATTCCAAATTTTCAGGGGCGACGCTGTGCAAGGTTCTCACGTGATTGATTTGTTAAAGTATCTCACCCACCCTTTTAAGAAAAAAACCAGGGAGCCATCGCCTGCGGGGTGGACAGAGTTTTTAAATACTCTGTCAGAACTAAACATCCCCTTATCCACAATAAATAACCCGCATGCTCGCGATCAATACCGTCTGCTCAAGAGGGAGGCCGGTGGTTTCCGTGATAAAGAATTTGAAACACCTCGGGAAGCGCCTGAAGGAAAAAGAAGAAAAAAAGCGTTCCGTGTACTATCCCCAAAATGGATTACTCCCGAGAGAGAATTAGCTGCCGAACGGACTGTTGGAAAACAAATTACTTTATCATTGCCATGGATTAACATTTCATCTTAAATAACTGTGATGCATAACACATTTTATTGTCTTTCATCAATAAAAATGTTTATTGAGCATATTTTGAGTGTACATTTTTAAAGCAAAATACACATGGGTAATAGCATAGCATAAGCATAAAAAAAGTATTTTTTTTTTTTATTTATGACAATCTTTAAGCATTTGTAAAGAACAATTCCCCTGTTTCGGATTGCGATTGAATTCATTTTTAACACACCGCTGATATTTTCTGACATTCGTACACCGTAAGATCATTCTTTATCACATCATCATCGTACAGAGACAGCGTCTGTCCGTAAGATAACCTGCACGCCCAATGGCAGAGATAATAGACGCAGTGATGTCCGCAAACCGCTGACAGGGGGTGTTGCAACTGCTTGTCGTGGTATTCTATGTTTTGTGAGTGATCTTTCAATCAGAATCAGAATCAGAATCAGAATCTTTTATTGACCAGGTACAGTTTAGAACAATACGAGGAATTTGACTAGGTAGTTGCAGTGAAAGGAGACACATCAACACACCGGAGCAGCCATTTGCGGCGCCCACATATTTAGGTGAAAAAGGGATCAATAACAGGAGGAGAGGAGGGGTGAGGGGAAAAAAAAAACTGCCAGTTTGAAACTGATTTCCCTAAACAGAGAAAGCAGTGTGAAACCAGGAAAAAAACCGCCTCTGCAAACATAAATGTAAGCATGACACAGTCAAACAACTCGAGACAAGGCATGTAGGAAGGGTTGGGTGGGAGGTTGGCTGGGGGAGGGGGTCAGGTGGGAAGAACAACAGGAGTCCAGCCATTTGGGGACATGGGCGTGCTGCCAGTCGGCGCTGCAACCACGCCTCCATGCAGCTGCGGTTGGGAGGTGGGGAAAGATGGCCGACGAGGCATTTGAAGTTGAAGACCTGTAGCTGCGTTACTGACAACCAGATGACGTGTGGAAAAGTTCAGCATCAACAGTTCCAGGAGGAATGTAGGGAAGGAGCGGGGGGAGGGAGTGGGGGTAAGAGCCGCCGTCTCCAGAAACTTCCTGGTGATAAGAGTTGAGACAACCTTGGCTTTAGCCTTGGCTAGCTGGGGAGCTGAAAGGGAGATAAGCAATGTGATTTGATACAGGCTATGTTAATTTCCAATAGCCTTCTGTCCTGGGTCTCTCTGCTGTAATCCAATGAATGGCCTAGTTTCCACTTCCAAGCCGGGCCTCAAACTTCTCCCAGTTGTTATCCATAACGCGTAGACGATCCAAAGGCAGCTTGCTTTTGATATCGATCAACACATGAGTCTGAGTGTTCAGAGCCCTGCTACATCCTTCAGAAATCACTGGTAGCTTTTCCAAAACAGTCGCCAGCGTAGTACGGACTTTTCGATAGATTAGGAAGCCACCAGCTCCGATCAGCAGCATGCCTACTATCATTATTCCAATCATGTAGATGTCCTCCACGTCTTCCACGGAAAGGATGGACAGACACACAACTCGCCACTTGTTCCAAGGGTCAAGTGTGTATCCAGCCGCAAACGTCCCGCTTGGACATGTGGGGTCACCACCCCTGGTTCTTTGCGTCGAAAAAATCTGATCGATAGCACTGAGAGACCAACTAATTAATTCCATTATTCCGGTTTTGGATGAGTTGCAGAGAGAGGCTGTTGTTAGTTTCACAAGACCTGACAAAGCAGCAGCTGGGAGAGAGATAAGACGGAAGGGAGGGAGAAACAGAGAGTGCGACTGACCTCGTCGAGAGAAGCAAGAAGAAAACTGTAAGATGGTCGTCGGGTAGTGAGCAAAGTCCGGGGGGAATCCATAAGAGTCGAAAAAGGTGGCTTTGCGGTTCTTTTCCAAGGTCAGAGCTAACCAGTGTTCTCCGGGCATGTGACCGGGGTGTGTGTTGACTATAAAGTAGGCGGGTGGTTTAAAAGACGGATTCAGCGAGGGAAGTTGATCCGACGCTCACACACCGCAGAATGCAATAGAGTCTCTAGTTGAATGTTATCCATCTTCTCAATAATAATCCATCAGAACCTGCCTCTTAGCGTTGATCTCCAAAATAGAATCGTAACAGGCGTAGACGATAAGCGAAGTGGTGTTTGGTAGGGGAACTCTAAATCTCACCTCCAGTCTTAGATTTCCGTTTGAAATGGGGGAGAGGGCGTCATTGTCATCGCCCAGGTTGAGATTAAACACAAACAGAGAGTCTCCTTTGTTAAAATCCTCCTGGGTGATGCTCAGAGGTAAGTCTTTAAGATGTCTCCCTGTAGCCAGGAACATGTTGTAAAATACATTTTTCAAATCAGATTCCTTGATCCAACTGTTAAATTTCTCGGGCCAATTTTTCCACTGTACAAAAACCTGTTTTTCACCCTTCAAGGTGCGTCGATTCAGAATCTTCTCTACATGATAGACTTTATCTTTGTCCATCGTTACTTTTTGCAACTCTGCCTCGTAAAATGAACCTTGGATGGCCTCTCCATCATAATCTGTTAGTTTGTACACAGGTGGTCTGCGGGGTATACAGTGTGATATTGTAAACATTTCATCCGTAAAACTCTGTTCATATTTTTTATCAAACACTCCCCTCAACATTGAGATCCTGACTATGTCACCCTTCTTAAAATTCATCTTTGGAAGATGTGTTTGAGGTGTACCATACAAGTTTTGAAACACTTGATCGGTGTTGTCCGAGGTCACCTGCACAGGCCTCATTTTAATACTGGTGTGATAGCTGTGATTATAACCTTTCACCAAGTCTTGTAGGACATTGAGGTATCGCAAAGTGTTGTTTGCTGTAAAATATCTCCACATTCTACCCTTCAAAGTACGATTGAATCTTTCCACCACAGAAGCTTTGAGATCGCTGGCTGTGGAAAAATGAACGATTCCGTATTTTTTCATCAAAACCTCAAAACTTTTATTAAAAAATTCTTTCCCCGCGTCGGTTTGAATTTTTTTGGGCGTCTGACTTTCGGCAAAAATGGATTCAAAGGCATTCACCACTTCCTTTGCGGTTTTTCTTTTCAGAGCCCTCACGTAAGCTTTCTTGGAAAATACATCTATGACCGTTAATAAATAATTGTACCCATCATTGTGCTCAGACAGGGCCTGCATATCGCTCAGGTCAGCCTGAAATTGATTTAGCGGGCGAGACACAAAAACCCAATTTCTAGGAAAATGTATTCTGGCGGGTTTGTGTAGAGTGTATGCATCTTGCGTTGATAGGAATTTCTTAACATTTTCTACAGGGATAGTCTTCCCCATTTCATCTTGCACACCTCTACGGAGTCGCTCTACACCGCCAAAGCTACCGTGGTGAGCTGGGGTGTAGTATACTTTTTTCATGAAACGTATCTCAGACATGATAAGGTAGAATGAGAAGAAAAGAGAGGGTTTACAGTATTTATTCATTTTTATTAGCGATGCATCAGTCATTTTAAGTATACATATATAGATATAAAACATTAGCAAACACATTGCTTTTCAAAAATTAAAACAATAGCACACAAGTTTTTTTAATTTTTAAACGTTTACTTTTTCAAAAACCTACAACTAACATGAATGAAAAATTAAAACATCACACAACATACAAAAGTCTAAATCTACCTTTTTATCATTGTTAAAATCTGAGCCAGTACAGAATGATCCACAGTACGGTAAATGACATTGTGTATTTTTTCAAGCTCAAACATGATATTTACAGAATGATTTTTTAGCACAAGTTTGGTGGCAACATCAACGAGTAGAGTGTAAAATGCAAGCAGATGAGAGGCTCTCACTACATGATTAGCCAGGTCTTTTAAAATTTCTTTAAAGCATTCGGACAAACCAGATTGGCACAAAAATACTGTGTCGCGGATCATCGTCCTCCAAAGTACTGGAGCGGGGTGGGATCTTGTTATTTCCAACAAGTTTTCCAGTCTCTCAATATCCGTGTCTCTGACAAAAGCATTGGTGTTTGTAGACGCTGAGACATTGTTCTCAATAACCTGACACAATAGCTTAATTAACTGAGAAATTACCATTTGGCTCTCAATGTCGGCGAGGACCTTTCCAAAGAAGCTCCCCATTTCCCCTTTATTTCTCAAAAACAGAATCAAGGATTTTTCCAAAACTCGGCCATCTCTTCCAGGTGCTCGATCGTAACCCCTTTTTCGCCGACCAGCGTGTCATACATGTCAAATATGGTGTCGTGGATTTTGAACGTTGACCTCAAACGTAGCAAAATAATCTGACTTTGCGTTCCTCCATCGGAATGTTGTACAGGTTCAAGAGATGTTTGATGGCTGGAATTAACTTGGGGGTGTAGAGTTTTTTCATCAGTCCGTGAAAGTTGTCGTTGTAGAATTCGTGCTCGAGGACATCCAAGCAATCATGCTGCCGCTGGCTGGGATGCTCGATTTTGCATCCGTTGCACGTTTCTCTCTTGTACTTGTCCAGAACGTAGCTGAGAAGATGAAGCACACCCGCTTTTATTGTTTTAGCGAAGTCGAGGGGCCCACTGTCAATCTCATCCTCGCCGCTACCGCCTGATCTGGGTGGGGTCTGATCCTCAGCACTACTTCCTGCTCCGGGCGTAGTCTGATCTGGCGCGGTACCTCCTGAATAATTGTCTTCTGACATTGTCGATTCAGAAGAGGAGGAGGAGGAGGAGGTGGTTGTGGATGATTGACAGGAGTCGGTGATGTGTGAGCAGGGCGCAACCACGACGCAGCAATCTTCCGGTATAGGCGATAAGGACCGAGGGTACGGCGATGGACCTCTGCGGTTCGGTGTGGTTAAAGTCATGTCGGAGAAGAGATCCTCCGTGTCAAGCAAGGCGGGGGGAGACTCGGGTGTGTCCATAAACACAGCAACCTGACACTGACTGTCGACAAAGAGTTCCTGCGTGTCCGGTGACGCCGGAGATGGTGGAGGTGCGCTCATACACGAGTCGTCCTGGAGCTGCGGATCGGAGAGAAGCTCCTGCGAGTCCAATAACGCAGGGGATGGTGAAGGCTCGTCCGAACACTTTGCATCCTGGGAGTGCAGGTCAGTTTCGGGTGTTAGAGTTTTAGAGTAAGGCCCCCAAAACTTTGAAAGGTCTTTAGGAGTCAGACGGTTGCTTCTGGTGTTTTTCTTGATAGAAGGCATGGTTCTTCCGGCTGCTTTTTCTTTCAGTAGTGGATAACTTATGGTTTGGACCAATGTATTTTATAGACTGTAAAAGAAAGCCCCTCCTATTTAAAAGGAGGGGGTTAGGGTGGGGGGAGGGTCTAAAATGAAAGACGGTTATTTTTTTACCATCAAAGTGTCGTTCCAGTCGCGGCAACTGTGAAAAAGTAGGGTAATTTTATCATTGATTTCTTCCATTTTTTCTGACCATGCTACTGCTGGCAGAGTCAAAATGTTGCAAAAAACTCCACATTCTAAGTTGAAAAGATCCAGAACAAAGTAATGTCTTGATCTCTGCTCAGGGGTATTGTCTTATTGCTTCTTATAACTAGCGCGGTAGAACCAACGGGCTGTGCCTGATGTTTTTGTCAACCAAATACTCACAAATGGTTCTTTTAGCTCACATAAATCGGTGTTTGTGGGAAAAGGATTCAGCTTTTGCTTTTTTGCTGGATCAGAAACACCTTCTTCTTCTTCTTCATTATTTTTGATGTTTCTAGGGTTAGCTAGTTTTAATACACCCAAGTCATTTGACAACAAATCAGCCGCAGACATTTGCTTGGTTTCACAAACATTCTTCTGATACAGACCGAGTTCACCCGTCTCATACTTGAATACGTACCCCCAGCTCCTGCGTTCACCATAACTTTCAAGTGACCACTCTTGATGCAAAGGAAATGGAGGTGGTGTCTGAATTCTTTTCAAAAATACCAAAGACTTTTCATGCTGACCGGCAATACGTTTTGATTCTTGTAGAATTGCAACAACAGTTTCACTAATGATACCTGTAGACATAATGAAGCCAGTGTGTGTGTGTGCGTAAGTCCAAAGGTTGTATGTTCAAAGCACTCTTATCTGCATAGAGACGGCCAAAGTAGGTCAGGTTTTTTTTTTTTTTTTTCATTATGGGTGGGGGCTATAAGGCGGGACTTCCGGTTAGGGGCGGGACAAAGGGCGTGACGTCACACCTGTCAAAAGTTTGATTGAAAGTGGGTACTTTCTCTCTCTGACAAGAAATAACATATACTGTACAATAGGGATGTAACGATTCACTCAACTCCCGATACGATTCGATTCACGATACTGGGTTCCCGATACGATTTTCTCACGATTTATTTTACAAAATGGGAATGTTGACAAATGACTGAAAAATATTCCTTTATTTTTTGGGGGAAAATACTGTACTATTTTCCTTTTATTTTTCATTGTCAAAAGAATTCCTTGATAAACTATTCAAAATGATGCAATTTAACTAAAAATAAATCTTGAATGAAATAAATATCAATCAATCTCAATCAATCAATCTTTATTTGTATAGCGCCAAATCATAACCAATGGTATCTCAAGGCACTTTACAGTAGAGCAGTCTTAAGGACGGACTCTTCATTTTATGGATACACACATATGCATATATACGTATATACACATACATATGTATCCCACACCCAACATGAATTCATCATGGCGGCAAGGAAAAAATAAAGGAATAATACAAATGAAGAAGCACATTAATTTAAATTCTGGTTCTATAATAAACAATTCAAAACTGCGTAATAGTTCTTTTTCTTTTTAAAAGTGCAACTGAAAATGTATTTTGTGCCTTAACAATTGGACTTTAAAAAAAAAAAAAACAGTCATTTTACTGTATTTACGTCAGATATTTGTTTAGACCAGCAGAGGGCGCTGGTAACCCAGTGGTCGGTTGGCATGCAGTTATTCCACCAGTGAAGAAGAGAAGCTATGCTAGCAGACAGAGTTAATAGAAAAACCTGACTTTTACAGATATTCACGTAATATTACAGATATTCTTTCGGTGCTAAAGGAGTAAAGAATCATTTATGAGCATGTTTAACAGTAAATGGCGGCCAGAAAGAAAATAGTAGCAGATTCCGCCCGTCACGTCCGCTTCTGGAAGGATTAATATATAGCGCCCTCTGCTGGTTAAAAAAAGTACTGCGATTCAATTTTCAGAGCATCGATGTGAACCGTGGTACCTATGAATCGATTTTTAACTGCCTTACGATTAATCGTTACATCCCTACTGTACAATATATATATATATATGTATGTAGTTATGCTTAGCACACATAACTACACACATGAACAAGTGCATTCATTTATAAACCATTACATGTGTGCAGATGTCCACGTTACACCTACTGGGAGACCACTGGGAACCATTAGATTGTAAATGATCAATAAATCAACATGAACCATGACAAAAACCTGGTGTAAAATAATAATAGTCATAATAATAATACATTAGCAATTTATTGACAGAAATTGGCTCAAGTTAAGCTAAAAAATACTTGAAATTTGGGTTGGGATGTATGCATCATACTGTTGAGAAAAGGAAAAGTCTAAATGTCATATTCCATAAATCATCTTCTCCATGTGTGAGCTGTGTCAGTCTGTACGAAGAACTGATGAAGAAACATCCCAGTGATGAAGATGAGCTTGGATTCTGATGGAACTGTCTGATTCTCCTCTGAAGCAAAACTCTGCAATCAAACACAAGACAAATCACAGTCATTAGTATAAAAGTCATCTTTATTTTTACATTAAACATGTGTTCAGATTCTTTCTTTTACATTGATTGTTTTGGTGAATAGAAGTCTTTCTGTCCTCTGCTGATGTTTCCTCCTCAGGATGCTGTGGATGCTGGTGCTCCTGTCCTCCATCTTCATCTTCCTCCTCCATCAGTGGATAATTGGCACTCCAGTCTGACATTTTACAGGTATTAGTATAGTGTAACATCTACATATATTTTTTTTTATTAAACGTGTAGTATTTTTGCTTACATTGTTTTGGTGAATAGAAGTCTTTCTGTCCTGTGCTGATGTTTCCTCCTCAGGATGCTGTGGATACTGGTGCTACTGTCCTCCATCTTCATCATCCTCATCCTCCATCAGTGGATGCCGTTGTTCCAGTCCAACATTTTACAGGCATTAGTATAAAGTCACCTCTATTTTTACATTAAACATTAGTTAAGTGTCTTTCTGTGTCAATGAGAGACTTTACTTACATTAATTGTTTTGCTTTCTGCTGATGTTTCCTCCTCAAGCAGCTGTGGATGCTGGTTCTCCTGTTTAACATTTTACAAGCATTATTATAAAGTCAAGTTTATTTTTACAGTAAACGTGTGTTCAGTATTTTTGCTTACATTGTTTTGGTTGATAAAGAAGTCTTCTTTGGCCTCTGTCCTCTGTTGATGTCTCCTCCTGTCCTCACTTGTTGGGATTAAAAAGGTTATCTCTAATTCTTAACTCTAACCTAACTCAACCTAATATATCATGCATGTTTTCATAACAGTGACAGGACAACCACTCCAACTGTGGCCTGTCATAAAGAAACAAAAAAAAAATCCTTACCATTTAAAAAAGTCCCGGCACCAGTCGCTGCCTGGGACATCACTCGCCCTGCAAGACGCAAAGGCCAACTTACCTGAAACACCTATTTACAAAAGAGCCCAGGTACAAGACGCACTGGACAAACACACATGGACACTCAAATGGCCAGCCTTGGTTTGTGTCAATGTAACCAAAGGCTGAACTAATCCCGCCAGACACAAGGACTAGCTATGGAAGCCGGGTACAAACAGGAAACTCTGCTCATAGATGGAGAGGAGCAGGAAAAGGAAAAGCACAGATGACTCTAAGATGAGTCAGAGCTGTCGTCCCGTCTCGGCCTCTTCGTCCCAGGCTCACAGTGACTGTCATCTTCAGAGTCACTGGAGGCTGAGGAAGCAGACTCCTCAGGGGTCTCCCAGCCAGGGGTCACCTCGTCGAAGTAAAACGCAGTCCACTCAGGAAGGTCCTCCTCAGGGGCTTCTGTGTCTTCTGGTTCTTCAAGGTCTTCTGCTGCTTCTGGAGTTAAGTACCAGGTCGGGATCAAACCCAGAAGTTCGGCCCAGCCTGGGACCAAACCCGGAGGTTCGGCCCAGTCTGGGACCAAACCCGGAGGTTCAGGCAAACCTGGGACCAAACCCGGAGGTCCTGCCCAGCTCTGGACCCAACCTTGTGTTCCAGCCCTGTCAGGGAAAAAACCTAAAATAAAAAAGTAATTTAATGAATTAAGAAATAGGTTAGTATACAGTGATTTAAAAAATAATAATAATTTCATCACATTATAAAAATCAAATCTTTAAAGCACTTTTTGAACTGAAACATATTTGGACATTCATTTAGTTGTATATTTAAACCGTTCTACAGTCTCCCGGTCCACCTACCTCCCTGGTCTTGTAGGTCCGGGATGGCGCTATGGTTGACAATAACAACTTTGTTATTGTGGACAACACAGTAAACACTTGTCCACAAGAGGCTTATAAATACAAATAATAATTATTGAAAGTATTGTAATCTACTGGTAGTTTCATCCAACCTCCACACATAATTTATACACGTAAGGACTATTGAACAGTTGTGTATGTGCAGTAAGTTATGAGCCAAAATAAGCCATTTAAACTTATATCAGGAGAAACTAATCAATGTGTAAAATCAAGCATGTGCAAAGTAAACAGATTAAATATTACTAGCATTATTAAAATTAATCAGTGAAATATTCAAACACAAACAATGCAAACTGCATTTCACCCAGTCTAACTGAACATCACTGGCTGCTAAAAATAAACAAAAACACACGAAAAAAAACAATACATTTTCTAATATGTATAAAGTATGAAATAAAATACACATTTCTAATCAAATCTACCTCAGATCAGGACTTAAATATTTTTTACTTTTTCACTAAATACACCTCTGCTGCACAAACGCTCACTTCAGAGTAAAATTATCACTAAATCTATCAGCATTTCTTAATTTTCATTGAGTTAACACAATTTTTTGTACGCCTATACATGTTTATTTTTAATTATTCGACCGTTTTTAAACCTAAACCTGTGTAAAGTTTATACTAAACGTCTCAGGCCACAAACCTAATTTAAAGACACAAACCTGATGATTAAATGATACAATGTTTAGGCTCCATCATGTTTAATGCTAATGATTAAAGTAGGTTTATCAGATGAGAATAATTCAACATAACTTACACTCTGTACACTCTGCCATGCGTGGACCCATGGTCTCCTCCTGGTCTTAACTTCTTCTGTGGTTTAAAGTCTTTCTCTGTCTGGTACTGGTCTGAAGTCCTGGTCTGGTTCTGGTTCTGTAGAAGTCTCTAAAGAGACTTTTCTGTGTGTCTGGTAAACTTTTTCTCTGCTCAAAGCTCTCAGCACGTCTGTCTCCGTCTCTCGCTGCTCGCAGAGTAACTGAAGGTCAGCAGGTGATTTTAAATAACGCCTCCTCCTTGTCACGTTCATGCACACACGTACAAAATGTATCAAGATACACGAATATTTTTTTTTTATGTGTATGCATTGATATGGGCTCTCTAAACGTTTTATATGACGTAGCATGACCATATGTCTACTTTCACGTCAGGTTTTGCCCGCCAATAATTGCTCTATCTAGACAATTCGAACAGTTTTTGAATGCTAAAAAGTTGTTAGTTACTTGTTATTATCTTAATGCTGAACCCAAATATTACACTGTTGAGGCCACTTTAAAGGGAAAATACGATGTGAGCAGAGTTATTTAGGTTTTAGATTGTTTGAGGTAAGATCATGAGCAGTTAGCATAAAGGCTGTCAAAAATTAAATTACTAGTGTATTACGACAAAAAACACACACACAAACACATATTGCAGCTAGACAGCATGAAGACGTAGTTAATTAAATTTTTACAATGATTTATTGGCTCTTCAAGTAACAATGCGCTTGCAAGGCTATTGGTATTGCAAGGCTATTGCTACGTCAATGTTAATGCTATTATTATTATTATTATTATTATTATTATTATTATTATTATTATTATTATTACTATTATTATTATTATTATTATTATTTATAATAATAATAATAATAATAAATTTTATTTATATAGCGCTTTTTGAGTGCTCAAAAACATTTTACAGGGATAAAAACCGCTGTGCGTAAACAATAGGTAAAAATACTGAGGCATAGAAGTAAGTAAAAAGACAATGTAATAAACAGTAGATAGACTACAAGATAAAATGGCTACACATTAAAAGCAGTCAAGAATAAGTGGGTTTAGAGGTGTTTTCTGAAGGTGAAAAGGTCCATGCAGTCTCCAAAATTTTGAGAGAGTGAGTTCCAGAGGGTGGGAGCGGCAATAGAAAAAGCTTGGTCTCCCCAGGTTGGGCGCCTGGTCCTGGAGGGAGGGGACAGGAGGTCGGCGTTGGAGGAACAGAGGGAGTGAGATGAGGTATGGCGATGAAGCAGGTCAGTGAGGTAGAAGGGGCCCAGGTTATGGAGGGCTTTGAAAGTAATAAGTAAGACCTTGAATTGGATGCGCTGAGGGATAGGAAGCCAATGTAGATTTTGAAAAACAGCTGTGATGTGTTCACGGGAATGGGTGCGCGAGGAAGCGAGCAGTCGAGTTCTGAATGTATTCGAGTATATTGAGGGTTTTGAATGGTAGGCCGCAGAGGATGCTGTTGCAGTTATCGAGTCTGGAGGTGATGAAAGTGTGAATGAAGGTTTCAGCTGCAGAAAAGAAAATTTAAGGGACGGGCAAAGACATGCAATGTTTTTTAAGTGAAAGAAAGCAGACCGGATTATGTGATTGATGTTGGAATGAGAGTGTTTGATCAAAGGGAATGCCAAGGTTGCAGATGAGAGGGGATGGTGAGAGTCAGTGATGTTGAGGGAGGTTTTCAGGCGGGAAATGAGAATGGTAACAAAGTTGATGGAATCAAAGGCTGCGCTGAGGTTAAGGAGGATGAGTATAGTGAGATGGCCAGTCAGAGGAGAGCAGCAGATCATTGGTGACTTTGAGTAGGTCTGTTTCTGTACATTGGGAACAGACTCCAGACTGGAAGGGTTTGAATTGACTGTTGGAGTTGAGGTGGTATTTTAACTGGCTGGCTACAACGCATAGGATTTTATACAGGAAGGGGAGATTAGATTTGGGCCGGAAGTTAGCAAGGCTCGTCACAATAATTTTTAACACCTCACCGTACCAGCCTGCTTTAAGGAATGCACAATCGTTCCTGTCCCTTAAAAGCTGAGGATCACAGGACTTAATGACTACAGACCCGTCGCTCTGACATCTGTGATCATGAAGTCCTTTGAACGCCTCATGCTCTCCCACATCAAGGACATCACCAACCCCCACCTGGACCCCCACAGATCCAACAGGTCTGTAGACGATGCTGTAAACCTGGCTCTCCACTTCAGCAGCACCTGGACTCCCCAGGCTCCTACGCCAGGATCCTGTTTGTGGACTTCAGCTCTGCTTTTAATACAATAATCCCAGCTCTCCTTCAGGACAAGCTTTCCCAGCTGAATGTGCCAGACTCTAACTGCAGGTGGATCACAGACTTGCTGTCTGACAGGAGGCAGCACGTGAAGCTGGGAAAAACCATCTCTGCTCCTCAGAACATCAGCACTGGTTCTCCTCAGGGCTGTTTTCTTTCTCCTCTGCTCTTCTCCCTGTACACCAACAGCTGCACTTCCTCTCACCAGTCAGTCAAACTCCTGAAGTTTGCAGACGACACAACCATCATCGGTCTCATCTCTGATAGAGACGAGTCTGACTACAGGTGGGAGACAGACCGGCTGGTGTCCTGGTGCAGCCAGAACAACCTGGAGCTCAACGCTTTAAAGACAGTGGAGATGATAGCAGACTTCAGGAAGAACCCAGCCCCTCTCACCCTGGGAGACTCTACAATGAGCTCTGTGGAGTTCTTCTGCTTCCTGGGGACCATCGTCACTCAGCAGAGGATGTACTTCCTGCGGCAGCTGAAAAAGTTCAGTCTGCCAACAAAGATGATGGTGAACTTCTACAGCTCCATCTTCCAGTCCATCTTCTGCTCCTCCATCACCATCTGGTACGCTGCAGCTACGGCCAAGGACAAGGCCAGACTGCAGCGTATCATCCACTCAGCGGAGAAGGTCATCGGCTGCAATCTGCCCTCCCTCCAGGACCTGTATGCCTCCAGGATTCTGAGGCATGCAGGAAAGATTGTGGCCGACCCCTCCCACGCCGGTCATAAACTGTTTCAATCTCTCCCTTCTGGAAGGAGGTTTCCTTCCAGAGGGGATATATATATATTTATATTTATCCTATTTATCCTTTATCCCCTATCTATCCTTTATTTCTCCCTCATCCTTTATATTTATCATTATTATTATTATTGTTGCTGGGTTGTTTCTTTGTTCTTTGTTTTCTTTGTTTTTTTGTTTTGTGCACCAACTACCAAGACAAATTCCTTGTACTGTCCTAAAAACTGTACTTGGCCATTAAAACATTTCTGAATCTGATTCTGATTCTGAATAAAATTATGACAGGAAGTGGACTTCTAGTTCACATGGGTTCGATAGGTCAATAACAAACATACACAGAATGCAGTGACGTGCCGTGACCACTAGGGCTGGGGAGGCACGTTGCAAATCGAGACCACCAATGACAATTTCATATGTTTCTGCTGTCAAGTGTTAATTCAATTCAAATTAATTTTATTTGTATAAAGCAATTTCCAACAAAGTCATCTCAATGCGCTTATTAAAATATAAAATTCATAATAAGAAAGAAAAAAGCCAATAAGATCCACATGAACAAGTGTTTAGCCATCTAACAAAATCAACATTATAAACACCATTAAAGAAACATAAACAATTATTTAATATAGCCTCCATACTCTCCCAACAAGATATATCTCATGACACGGCAGCACATCTGTTGTTTGTGTTGGAAACACAGACAACAATTAGAACAGCCTCAGTGAGGAGCATCCACAAAGCCAATCCTTCCTTTTGTTCCATTCACTGTGAAAAGTATGAAACATGTTCTGACCTTACCTTAGCTGAAGCTCTGTTAACTCAGGTGTTGGTCTCCATCTTTTAAAAGCTGTCGTTTTTCCTCAAAACAAAGTTTCGCTATCATCTCTAGCGCTGTCATCCACACTGTAGTGTTATCCCGCCCACTAGCTAGAGAACATAGCAGCAGCGGTCACGTGATATCAATTCACTAATGTACTGTGAACTTACGTATTGCATTTAGCATAGCGCGGTTACGTGCAAAGGCAGATCTCTACACTGCCTTTACACATAAATGGCTGGCATCTTGGGGACCTGACTGCGCATGCGCAAACACGTAAAATCATGCAATGAGAATGGAGGCAGAGGAGTGACATGCCTTTGGGAGGGGGCGTGGCCTCCCTCTGCCTTACAGCGGAGCGAAAAAAAAAAAAAAAAGACTGTGCAGCTGTTCCAGGAATAGCACTGTTTAGTAATTTTGGCTATGAAACGCACAAACTGCGGACACTTTCAAACTTATAGGTACTGTAGGCTATTGGAAATGGAAAAATAAACAATTTATAATTATATGATAATAAAAAATAAAAAAAATTATAATTAAATAATCAAAATATCAATTCACCCTTGGGTAGGCACTGCCTACCTTGCCTACCCTGACGGCACGTCACTGACAAAATGACAGAAAAACACACAAAATCGCTATGAAAATGTTTTGTCCTTTCCTGTATTAATGCTCAGATTGGTGATTATTCTAAATGCTGGCATGAATGTTGATCATGTGGCCCTCCGATCAAACAAACACATTTTTATGGCCCCGCTGTGATAAAAGTTGCCTTCCTCTGGTCTAAAGCATCAAAGTCATGAAGTAATTAGATAACAAACAGTAAGGTATTTTACCTGCTTTCTGTAACGTGTGTTGTGATAACACATGAATTGGCGCTATACAAATAAAGATCGATTGATTAGTGAAATTATTTTGAGACGTAATGACCTCTTTTAATGGCAAAATAAAGAAAATAAAAAACAAGATTGAACAGAAGAAAGTTAAGCCTGTTTATTTATCATGAGCTGTTTACAACATAACTGCCCCAGCAACTTTGAGGTGCATAGCTAATCCCACTATGCGGCCTTTTGAACCCAATAATGCAGCCGACAAGACTGGCCCAACATTTTGAAATGTTCAGTACAAACCCTTTTTACGACTCCACACGGGGGAAGAACATCTGTCATCTCCCTCATTTACAAACAGATACTTTTGGGATGCTGTAAGATCACAGAACTGTTCCACTGACCCCTGAGGTGAGCTGTCACACAAGGACACAGCCCAGGCCTTCTCTGAGATGTGTCCCCAGTGAAGAAGGGAGAACAAAGAAATTATATTATGTTTGAAAAGTCACAAATGAAAACATTATTGGAATGGTTTCTACAGAAATTGAAATTGCAAATATTGTCTGTCCTATTCCACTCTTTTCAGATAATTTTATACCCACAGAATGCTATTTTAAATGTTTCATCATTTAAGAAGTGCTTAAAATACCAGAAAACATCACAAAAGTTAGTTTAAGGTATCTACTGCAACCATATAGTAAAGAAGAGGCATAACATGATTTTTGACATTTATGTTTACGAGTAATTACAAGTAAAATTCATTAACCGGTTTGTAAAGTAATGCTAGGCTATTTTCCAGTCGTGTTTGGTATCAAACTCTTTCGTAATACATGATGTTTCGAGATATGATGTTGAAAAGATTATTTGAATATACTGAATTCATTATGGTTTATGTGTAAATTTAGGAATCATCCCTCCTGATTGTCTTTGTCTCACATAAACACACACCCCCCCAAAAAGGCAGCCAGCTGAGATGCTGGCAACTTTAAACCAATCAACGAAGCTTCCCTCTTGGGAGGCGAGTCTCAAAGATAATCTTTTAAAAGGAAGAAAACCGCCCAAATTTTTAGTTTTGGGACGCTGGCATTTCATGCTCAACACGTTTCCCTTCCCCACCTTTTCATTTATTTCATTTTATTTTTAGTTGAAACAGATTTTTGGAATCAACAGCTGCTTGGTTCGGACGAATCCAGCATCTAGTGACATGCATAACAGCCAAAAAAGAAACCCGGCCCGCGACCCATTGAGGTAAGCCACGAGCCACTATCTAACCCAGCTGCGAAGGCCAGAACCGCTTGGATCGGCTGAAGGGGCTATACTCTGTTGAAATGCAACAGAAGTCAACGGTGGCAATCCTACTGTATTGCTTCAAACAGCACCTCCAGGTCCAACCCTGACATCATCTTCAAGGTACCTGAATGAACTTTCATCAGCAAACTTCATCCACAATAGATCACATACATACTTCCATAACTACAAACTTACACACACTCACAACGTGTTCCACACAGTTCATCTCATTCATGTTGTTCGTCCCCTGTCTGTCTTCCCCTTTGTTTTATGAGCTCTCTTTATGATTTTATCTTTGATTTTATGATCTTATTATTCAAATATGTATCCTGCATTTTTATTCAATATTTAGTAGACTAGCATTCTCCTAGAATAGTGATTTCACTTATTATATAATCCTCACTTTTATTAGCCTAGAAATGCATTTTATCATTGATTTAATTATCCCATTTCAATTGATATTTTGACTGTGTTAATTGTTGTTTTGAATAAAAGGTAAAACGTAATCTTTGATTCCTCTGATTTATTAAAGCTGTGGTTATTGGTGTAGATTTGCTGTTCGAATTCACTTTTCCCTGGTTTCACATTGATGGGTTTAGTCTAAAAACTAGACATTATTTCTCCTGTTAAAAGGAGTGGCACCCGCAATTTAAAGTAATATTAATAATCATAATTAATATTCTTATTTATATAACCATTATTAATAAACTCATCCTCTACAAAAACTATGCAGACAGGGACAGACTGAACAAAGGCAGAAAATAGGTGGAAGAAAATCTATTAGGATAAAATGAGGGCAGTTTAAAGGAAGATGAAGAATGAAGACGGGCGCGATTCAGAACAGAGGAAGGCAACTGTTCTCACAGGTCAGGCCAACAACAATATGATCCTCTGATCCTAGGGCCACATCATCAACATTCATGTCAGCATTTAGAATAATGACCAAAACTGAGCATTAATACCGAGAAGACAACAAGAGTTTTGTGTGTTTTTGTTGTCGTTGTGTGTATATTTTCTGGTTTTTTGGAGTCAATTTTGTTTTTTATGTCATTTTGTGTGTTCCTCGAGTCATTCTGTAGCTTTTGCTGTTATTAGTGAGGATGCAATGGCATCCTCACTATTGTATTCCGTAACATTTATTATTATTATATGTTAATCTTCTTCCGTTTGCCGCCACTCCTCCGACACCGTTTGTCCGATTTTAACAATTAAGATATCAAACCGTTCAGAAAATTCTCCATTCTCCATTTCAACCTTTTCAACCCATTTCAACCTTTTCAATCCTTTTTAACCAATTTCAACTTTTTCAACCCATTTCAACTTTTTCAACGCATTTCAACTTTCTAACTGGTTTAACTGGTTTTTCATTCCACACTGGGATTTTAACACATAACATTGGTATAAACTGGACTTCTAACAGGTTTAACTGGTTTTTCCTTCATACTGGGATTTTAACACATAATACTGGTATAAACTGGACTGCTAACTGGTTTTTCATTCCATTCTGGGATTTTAACACATGATACTGGTATAAACTGGACTTCTAACAGGTTTAACTGGTTTTTCCTTCCATACTGGGATTTTAACACATGATACTGGTATAATATATTGGACTTCTAATTGGTTTAACTGGTTTTTCCTTCCATACAGGGATTTTAACACATAATACTGGTATAAACTGGACTGCTAACTGGTTTTTCATTCCATTCTGGGATTTTAACCCATGATACTGGTATAAACTGGACTTCTAACAGGTTTAACAGTTTTTTCCTTCATACTGGGATTTTAACACAGATTACTGGTATAAACTGGACTGCTAACTGGTTTTTCATTCCATTCTGGGATTTTAACACATGATACTGGTATAAACTGGACTTCTAACCGGCTTTACTGGTTTTTCCTTCCATACAGGGATTTTAACACATAATACTGTATAAACTGGACTTCTAACTGGTTAAACTGGTTTTTCATTTGATACTGGGATTTTAACACATAATACTGGTATAAACTGGTTTAGCTGGTTTTTCTTCTATACTGGGATTTTAACACATAATACTGTATAAACTGGACTGCTAACTGGTTTTTCATTCCATTCTGGGATTTTAACACATGATACTGGTATAAACTGGACTTCTAACAGGTTTAACTGGTTTTTCCTTCCATACAGGGATTTTAACACATAATACTGTATAAACTGGACTTCTAACTGGTTAAACTGGTTTTTCATTTGATACTGGGATTTTAACACATAATACTGGTATAAACTGGTTTAGCTGGTTTTTCTTCTATACTGGGATTTTAACACATAATACTGTATAAACTGGACTTCTAACTGGTTTAACTGGTTTTTCCTTCCATACTGGGATTTTAACACATAATACTGTGTCACGGCAAATTTGCGGTTGACCTCATTTGGAGACATGATTTATTAATAGCAGACCATATTACAAGTATGTAGTGTCTTAATCACGTGACCTTTCACTAAACTGGCCAATGAGGGGCGGTACGCCTGGATAGACTCCAACAGTGTGTCTATGTGTAAATCATCTCTCTCTGTGTGTGTGGCTCTCTCTCTCTCTCTCTCTGTGTGTGTGTGTGTGTGTGTGTGTGTGTTACACGCGCGCACAGGGTTCAGCACACGACCGTACGTACAGGTGAGAGAGAAGCCAAAACGCACAGAAGACAGAGCAGCTGACTCACGTCCAAAATGAAAGCATTAAAGCCAAACAAACAAAGGGAGAAATCTGATTCCATTCACACGTTTAAACAAAAATAAAAACAAAGATTAAAAAAAATAAAAGTCACCGAAAGCTTGCCGGTTTCATGATCTGAGTTCACATCATACCGAGATTGTATATGCACATGCATATATTATTTGTTTATTGGATTCTTCATCTAACTTCTCCAATAATATCCCACTGATATCTTCATCTGTCTGTTTGATCCCCATTATTAGTGTTTTACTCGCTGTAGTCTTCACTACAGTTTATTGGATTGGCTTTAAATCTATCTTGATATCGGTACAGAGGTGTTTCGGAAACTTTGGTTGCCTGTCTATCCTATGGTCAGGACCTCACAGGCTGTCCGTGGAGGTGCCTGAACAAAATCAAAGTAAACAATGACCAGCCGTTCTAGATGCCTGAACAAAAATATCCGGAGCCTGAAGAAAAATATAGGGAACTTATAGTATTAAAACGCAAAGAACTTCAACCATTTGAGCCTTTCTCACGGCAGCTGAAGGAGGAGAAAACCTCCAAAATGAAAAGTAGCATAATAAAATAAATAAATAAATAAAAGGTTAAAAAGTAACTTTTTTAATTAATTTTTTTAATAAAAGTGCACATTAGCAGGACCCATTGTACAGTCTTATGGCATTTGGGATAAAAGACCTCCTCATAGGGATCATGAACAAGGTTAATGAAATTTATACAGGTTATTGTTTGTGATGGGTTTCTGTTAAAAATTATTTGTGTAAATATTTATGTTGTACTCTTAATATTGAAATGAAATTTCACCTCTATGCTTGGTACAGGCTAATAATGGATGCACCTGTATATAAGGACCTTCATTTTGTTAACTGTTGAGTTGAGTTGAGTTGAGTTGAGTTGAGTTGAGTTGAGTTGAGTTGAGTTGAGTTGAGTTTGGAGTGCACTATGCTGGTGGTGCAAATAGAAAATAAAAAGACAAAAACTGATGCATCAAAACCTGGAGCCTGTTTTTGTCATTAATTGCATCCACTGCTATGGCTGTTTTTACACTGGGCAGCAAACATTCATTAAATAAAACAGTAGTTTACATCACCTCAACAGATCTGAGTGGTATTTCATAAAAGAGGTTCAACAAACTCTGAGTTTATCCATAAACTCTGGGTCAACATACCCCGCGATGGGAAACTCTGAGTATCTGATTCCATTACAGCTGGTATGAAGTGTAAGCAAACTTGAGGTACTTATGTGCAGGAGTGTGATAAAAAGCCATCATCACTTAAGCAGAGATAGCACAAGCTACCATGGTAACCACCCGAAAGAGTGATTTATTCACCCCGATGGGGGAAATAAGCAAGTGTTTATCAAGTAATATGAGCCTTTTATAAAGGCGTTCACACAGAACGCCTTTATAATAGGCGACTATAGTTGCTCAAATTGCCCGTGATAAGTCGCCCTTTTTGGTCGCTTCATCACTTCAGCGCTCCAGTGACGTGACGACCAGGGAACAATATAAATAATATGAATAGTGTCTGAGGAGCCAGGGCAGCTGCACTGAGAGGACAGCTGCATATAGAGGGCTGATCACTTATTCTACAGCCGCACATTTACAGTACTTTTCATCGACAGCTCCACCTGTACTTACAGTTTAAATGATCAACTTACAGAGTTACTAATGGATGAGTTCATTCAAATATAATTAGAATTTAAAATGTGTATTCAATCAGTATTCCACTTTCATTTGTCCCCAGTAAGTTGGGGAAGGGTACACTGTACAGCCTTCCCGCTGCAGCGGCTGTAAAGACAGTGACGGCTGCTTGACAAAATACTATTTTTTAATCAAATACTTCTATTTTGGCTCCTCTACATTCAACACAGGTGGCCAACCAGTCTCTCACATTCTTTTTTAGGCAGCACCACACAAACTTAGCCACCACTAGCACCAGCATTTGTAACGCCTTAGTCCCCCGGTGGTAAAGGCACTTTGCACATGCACACAAATAAAACAAGCCACATATTCAGGGCCAGATTAACACTTCGCTGTACCCTGGGCAACAACATTCAAGGGCCCCATCATCACGACCCCCAGCATTACTATAATATGGCAAAAGAATAAATAAATTCCAGTAATATACATACATTTACTCAATACACCAATATCTAACTGTCATTAAGTGCATTTTGATGTACAGAAGTGCAAATGCTCATAGAAATACAAATACACCACTATATTCTCTTGTCAAAGCCCCTCACTCACATATGATACTATGAAAATAAAATACATATAATCTGGCAAAACATAAACATCTGAAAAGCTGTCAATTTCTCTCAAACTTTCTCCTAAACTTTTTGTGCCCAATACACCAAAGGACAAGTAAAAATCTGAAGACACATTGTGCAAAATAGCCTTTATAACACGTGTTATCACTCATATCGTGTACAATATCTGTAAATGTTCATAATTATTTATGAAAGCCAAACTAAATGTGACGAAGACAACTATATTACTCATGAAATATGTATTTACGCTATATATAAAAATTATTTATTTTGCCTATGTATTATTAAATGACTGCATATAAAGTAGTACATTAAAAAATAATGATTTTGTGTAGTTGTACATTGCAATAATTAGGACCCTATAAAATCAGTTGTATTATTTCCAAATTCTATTTTTCACATTAATTTTTTTTAAATTCAGTTTATTTATTTATTTATTTTTAAGAAATAATAATAATAAGAAATAAAAAAAACGATTATTAAACAAAAATGTATGTCAAAAATAAAGTAAGATACAATTAAAAGGTAGATATATAAGTTGTAGTGACGGATTATTCTGACTGCTCCTTTTTAAATATTTATATATCATATAAAGATGTATGAGAACAGCATTAATGTTAAGGAATTCCACTCAGGGATCAATGGTTTACTGAATCTGATCAGGTTTATTGATTAAGTTTTGATAAACTTAATTTAAATTCACCTAATTTAAATGATCCTGATGATACAGTATAATTACAGAACGTAATAATTAAACAACAACAAATGGTCTCGTCCACAGCAACAAACATCTTTATCCACAGATGTTGTGTAGCACAGATGAGATGTTAACACACTCTGACTCCATGAAACTGCTCATGTTCTCATGGAGCAGCACTGCAGCAGAAACGAATGGAAATTCACAGACACAGTGAAGTGGTGGTTCTGTGTTTAGGAGTCAGTAATGATTTGCATAGTTTTTTGGCAGTTTAGACACGGGGTTTCAGGTGGTTTTGGAGCTGTTTGAAGCGGCCAGGACGGTAGTGGTGCGGGTGGTGCACCAAATAAACGGTCCCCTGTCTCAGCTCACACCCCCTTATACGGGCTGACCTCATTGGTCAGCCCGTATATGGGCTGACCAATGAGGAGAGGGTCTCAACTCACAGCGTCAGGCAGGTGCAGGGTTTCTGTGCAACGCAACTGCTCCGGGCGGCGGACAGTTTACATTATAAGCAAGAGAAAACCAGATATTTTTCTTATGCCCTCACTGCCACCGGCCCTTTAGAGGTCGCGGGCCCCTGCGCAATTGCCCAGTTGCCCATATGGTTAATCAGGCCCTGCACATATTGCTCCTACACAGGGTGTACCTCATCTTGTGTTTTACCCCGTAAGCAGACCTGGCCATCCTTTTCAAGAATGAGCAGATATTGGGGAAATCTGGGGGGTTGCTCGGCCGCGGGGGGGTTGCCTGGGGCTCCCTGGCCCCCACTCTTTCTGCTGGCCTGGCTGCATCTGCGGGCCCAGGGCAGTTCCTGGGCTTGCAGTAGCGGTTTTTTTTTTTTTTTTTTTTTGCACATATGCTATTCTTCTATTCTTCCCCACCTTTTCTATTTCCTGTCTTGAGTCTCTCCTCCCTGCTCCCCTTCCCCTCCCCTTCCCCCTCCCCCTCCACTTAGGTGTAACACTGCTCTCCCTTTTTATATCCTCCCTATAATAAAAAAATTCTTACCCTTCCTTAGGGAGGGCTGGTGATGGTCACAATTAAGCAATAAAATAAATCAATGTATTTTATTGCAATAACAAAATATGCATTGCTGTCTCATAATGATTGCACTTCCTGTGGTGTTGACCTTTGACAGCATGTGCAGACAAGTTAAAAAAAAAAGAATGAGCAGATGCAGATTACAAGATCACAGATTCATTTAGCATTTACTTTATCCAAAGTGACGTACAACACCAGCAATTAGGGTTAAGGGACATCCCAACTTCATTATCTGGTCACATTGAATATGAACATGTTGAGTAGGGCCTGAGTGGTGAGATTTGTTGACAGATTATCTTACAGATTTTAGTTGTTGAATAACAAGAGCTTTTACAACTCTGTCAGTGATTGACAGGCATCTTATTTTCCTTTATGAACCCACCCCAATTTCTGCTTGCCATGCATATGTCAGAGCTCAGAGTTTGTCGCCTGCAGTGAGAGCGAGTGTGAGACATTGCAAAGGGAGAGAGTCTAAGAGATGGCAGCACACAAAACTGTTTTGCTTCTATTCCACGTTTACCTACTTTGGGGTTGTTCCTTCTCCATGGTGAGAAACTGCTACATTTAGCCATAAAACTCTCTTATAATGGCAAGAAAAACAACTTGATGCTCAACAAGCATGTCTCTAACAGTTATCTTCATTTTGTACTTTATCCAGGCCTCAGCTCAACTGACAGGTGAGTGCTTCTCTCATCACGTTTTTTAGTATTAATTGTGGTTACTTACTTATTAGTACTTATCATATCTCCTTTGCAGATTATGATGTGGATGGTGGACAGAGTCATGAAATTTTTGAAATTAATGAAGGTTTGTTGTACTCTTCCAATTTTGTAACCTTTTCCCCAAACTAACTTTGTTTTGCTTTGTGCCAAGCCAGGATTGAATCTTGTAGAGGGTGATATTGTGCTCGATCAGGTAAACTTTCTGCATAGCTCAGTTTTTTTTTAACCAAGTCTTTTCCAAATAACAACGTTCTTATCTTTTCTTCTTTGGTCATTAAGAAACAAACTAGAAATTCAATCATAGGCGAGGAGTACCGCTGGCCAAAGAAGATCCCATATTACATGGAAGATGACTTAGGTAAGACAGGTCCCAGTTACTGTTGAAGTTCACTTTGATTAGAATATGTTTTTCAGTCTTAGCAGCCAGGTTTAAAATCCCCCCCCCCCCCCCCCCCCCCCCCCAATATATTTTAAAGAAAACATGTGCGTTAGATACAATATCAAAAGACAATGTTGCATACTTCCTAGTTTAAAACATTAGAATTTGAGGGATAAGTAAGAGGAAAAGCACTTGTTGGGATGAAAATTTTGTTATTGTATATAACCAGCATTGAAGGCTTGTAACATGGGTTTGTTATGTTTGAACCCAAAATAATTACTGCACATTTTAAAATATGTCCTATCCATTAGAATTTCAGTACATATTTAAGTTCAAGAAAAAGTGAAATCTATTTGTGAAGCATTTGTCATACAAATAATGAACATGTTTAACATTTAAACTAGAGAAAGAAAGAACACAGTATGAAACAAAGATAGATAAATACACATATTAACGTAAAATTTGTCATATACTGTTTCGCCTAAAAGCCTGTCAAAACAGATGGATCTTCAGCTGATTTTTATAGCTTCATCAGTTTTAAACAGTGCAGCAATGGTGGCTCATGTTTGATTAATCACCTAAAGAGATTTTACAGACAATTCAAGATTATTGAAAAGGTAAGTGTGTATGACTGTAGAAGCCTGCTTTTTATTTCTGGCACAGTAAGACATCTAGCCAGGGCTCTGCATTTTTATTCACAATAATTAGAATTTATGCTGCAGCAGAATACTATTTAGCAGAGCTTTAAAGCCTTTTTAAGTTTAGTGGATGTATTGTAAAATACTAATACAAAGTATTGATCTCCTCTGTAGAGATAAATGCTAAAGGTGTGATCCTCAAGGCCTTTGAGCAGTACCGGCTCAAGACCTGCATTGATTTTAAGCCTTGGAGTGGAGAGGAAAACTATATTTCCATCTTTAAAGGAAATGGGTGAGAAACATTATCTAAATTAAATTATCTTTGTGCAGCCTGTGTTATTCCCTAAATTACTGGATTTCCCTCCTAAAGCTGTTTTTCGTCTGTTGGTAACCGACGTGTTGGCAAGCAGAAGTTGTCTATTGGGTCAAACTGTGACCGAATTGCCACCATTGAACACGAATTTCTTCATGCTCTCGGTTTCTGGCATGAACAGTCCAGATCAGATCGCGACGATTATGTCCGAATAATGTGGGATCGCATCTCAACAGGTAACCATTTTTTTAAAGATACACTGTACACAGAGCACGCTACAACTTGCTTTCAATCAGCATTTGACTGCTTCAATGAGAAGACTGTTTGTTCTCCTGAATGTGAATCCATAATGTATGTGTTTCAAAAAGCACTGTTAGAGGCCCCAAAATGTCAGCTGTTCGGTCGTAACCAGAAACAGCTGACCAAATGCCTTTGTGGGTAAAAAAATATATTTTAAAGATGACTTGTTTATATAGGAGAGTGTCATTTATCCTAATTCTAACAGTAATTTGGTGTTCATATATTTTGTGTGAAATAACACTTTTTGATAGATTTGTTTATTATTCGGGAACAAAACAACTCATTTTCTAAACACTTAAATTCTAAAAGTTGTCCTTTGCATGGGAATGCTGTAGCTTATTTTGAAAGGGTGAAAGTGGGTCATCAAGACATTTAAAGAGTACTGTTATAATTTATATTCAATTTATTATTACATATTTTTTTAAATGTTGTTAGTTATTAATTGACCTCTTTTTTCATTCATTTCAAAATTATTTATAGTTTAAAACAACTTGTTTAGTACTCAGGTGTTATCGCAAGTGTCAAAGGCTTTTTAAAGTGACTAATTAAAGTACAAAGTGACTGTTATATGTCAGCATTCTTTTCGTGTTTTATATCCCCTGCTGATAAGCTGCACATAAAACAGATCTCCAGAGGGTGAATTCTGACCCTATGTTTAGATAAAAATATCCTGTGTAATGGTGATTTGAACTAGATCCTTCATGTCTGATGTGCAGGGAAGGAGCACAACTTTAACACCTACAACGACACCACATCCAGCTCTCTGGGTGTTCCCTACGACTACGGCTCAATGATGCACTACAGTAAGAACGCTTTTCGTAATGGCACTGAGCCAACCATTATTACCAAGATCCCAGCATTCAGTGACGTCATCGGCCAGCGTATGGAGTTCAGTGACAGTGACCTGCTCAAACTACACCGCCTCTATAACTGCAGTAAGAGTAATCTGAAAAACATGAACACAATCACACTGTTGGTCATTTTATTGCAGTCCAAAGTGTGCCTTTAACTTTATGTGTTTACCTGCAGCTAAAACCTCCACCTTTCTGGAGTCCTGTGATTTTGAGAATGAGAACATCTGTGGAATGATTCAGGGTCAAGGGGCCAAGGCCAACTGGGTCTGGGTTTCTAAAGCTGATGGAGGACCAGACACCGACTACTCTAATTTGGGCAAATGCACTGGTGATTATGCATTTAATAATTGTTGTATCAAGTCTAAATCAAGCATGTCAAAACTGCAAGAAACTTGTTGTCTATTTTAAAATCCAGCATCCCTATTATGGTCTGAAACAGATCCTCAATAGTACTGAGCAGAATCCAATATGACAGTATTACATTTATTGTATACGAACTTTGAACATGACCATTGAAGCTTTTTATGCTTCACTTAAGCAACATCACACGAGAGGCAATGCTTTTGTGCTGATTATCAGCACTGGGAGGCATTCCAAAAAGAAGGTTATTTGAAAACTCAGAATAAGTTAACCCTGAGATGAGGGAAACTCTGAGTCAGGCACCATGGTAACAGACTCAGTGAACACAAACTGCGTCCAGGCAGGTTTACTATTAGAAACCCAGAGTTTCTGCCTTTCTTGTCCCATGGATTGCTCATTCATTCCCAATCTGTTTGATGTCGAAGCCCAACTAATTCAAAATGCCTTATGTCATGAGATAATCTTCTGACTCAGATTAGATGTCCTGTTATTTCCAAAAGAATATCATCAAATGATATAATTTATCTCGATCACATGGTGGCCATACATCATCAACCTCACATACTGTGGATGTGCTCCACACCACAGCAAAGTTTTTTGCAAACTGTAGTTTTCTGTACAACATTGGAGATGCAGAACACTTTGAAAAGGCAACAGTGTAGAGTGAGGAAAGTAACCCTTGCACTGAAACGCCTGATGGTAAACCTGTTACAAACATCAAAGAGGAATTTCACAGGATTGCAGGTGACTAAATTAGAATTAATTTATTTTATTAGTTTTAAATTCTGATGCACATTCTGCTGTGACCTCAGAGTAGGTTCAGTAGCTTATAGCTCTCATTTTGCATTTCATCATAATTTTCCTCTTCCTCCTCCTCCTCCTGTGTTCTATAAGGAACCTTGGAGTAATTTTTGATGAAGGGATGTCCCTAGAACGTCACTCTAAGCAGCTCATCAGGAACTGTTTCTTCCACCTGAGAAACATCTCAAAGCTGAGACACATAGTCTCTGGTCCTGAGCTTGAGATGGTCATCCACGCGTTTGTTTCCTCACGGTTGGACTATTGTAAGAGTCTGTTTACATGCCTTAGCAAAAAGGATCTGGCTCATCTTCAAGTGGTCCAGAACTCTGCTGCACGCCTCCTGACCCGTACCTGTAGGAGAGCCCATATCACTCCTATTTTAAAAACTCTACATTGGCTCCCTGTCATCTACAGGATGAATTTTAAAATCCTTGTGCTGACTTTCAGGGCCCTTCATGGCCAGGCGCCTGAATACATTGAGGGTCTGATCCAGCCCTATGTTTCAAACAGGAGCTTGAGGTCTTCTTCTCAAAACCTGCTGATGGTCCCCCGCACCCGCTTTAAAACACGAGGTGATCACTCTTTTAAGGCGGTAGCTCCTCGTCTCTGGAATGCTCTTCCACACACTCTGCGGATGCTGGACTCTGTGGATGTTTTTAAAAGTCATCTAAAGACTCACTTTTTTATGGAGGCTTTCTTGACACAGTCCTGTTTGTGAATGGACTCTTTTATACATTGTAGCATCATCGTAGTGGACTTTTTTTTATGCATTGTGCCCTTTTTAAACTGTAAATTGTGAAGCACTTTGTGACCCTGGTCTGAAAAAAGCGCTATATAAATAAACTTTACTTACTTACTTACTTACTGTGATGCAGGAAAATATACTGTTTCAGAATACTTTGAACCAGTATCAGAAGCAAGATCTGAGTATGGAATACTTGCAGTTTTGATAAACATTTAGATTCTCCCTCAAAGTTTGATAACTTTATTATAATACAAACTATATCGTTTCCTCAGGTTCAGGGTATTTCATGCACTTCAACGCAGGCAAAGCCAACAGAAGGGATACAGCTCTACTCGAGAGCCGAATCCTTTATCCTAAAAGAGGTTTCCAGTGTTTGCAGTTCTTCTACTACAACAGTGCTGGTGCCAGCAACACTCTGAAGATCCACGTCAGAGAATATGACAAGACAAACCCTGCTGGAAAGCTACGTTTGATAAAGACCGTTGATGGTGATTCTTGTAGCAAACAAAGCTATAAAAATTGCTTGCTTTCCTTTAATATATGTAGTGTTTTTATTTTACAGTATCATCTGAAAAGCAGTGGGAACTTCACCACGTGAGTCTAGACATTACAAAAAAATTCAGAGTTGTCTTTGAAGGCACAAAAGTGGACTCTGGGCCTCCAGCAGGTGGACTCTCATTGGATGACATCAACCTTTCTGAAACCACTTGTCCAGAATCAATCTGGCGTGTGAAAAATTTCAGCCACATTATGGATAACACCCCAGCAAACACGTCCATCTTCAGTCCCCCATTCACTTCCAAGGAGGGCTACACATTCCAAATGCAGCTGTACCCTAATGGGAAGGCTGGGTACCCTGATCAGCTGTCAGCTTTTGCACATCTAGTGGCCCGAGAAGAAGATACAGGACAGGTGTGGCCATGCCCCTGGAAACAAATCACAATGATGCTGATGGATCAGCACCCACATATTCAGAAACGCATGTCTAACCAGCGGAGTGTCACCACTGACCCGACTATGAAAACTACAGGTGAAGCACTCAACTTCTGAATACATGACAACATGTTTTTCTTTCTAGTCTGCAATCAGTATTTTACCTGCTCATCCTGATCCAGTGACAGGCAGTAAGGTTCATGGGTGGTGAGGCACTAACTCAGAATCAGATTTACAAATGTATGAAGGCGATGTACTTGACACAGTATCAATCTTTTAAAGCAGAAATATTGCAACAGGATGTCTTAATTACTATTGCTATTTGTGAAATAACCTAATTCCTTAAAGGAAGTGTTGTTCCATTCTTATAGGGTTTAAATCAAAGGCGTGAAAGCCTTTGATTTAGTTAGTTAGTTAGTTTTACCCTACTGATGATGTGTTGTTGCAATAGTAATCCGTATGATGATAAAGGAGACTTTTTGTGTCTCAGTTTGATAAATTAATAGGTAAGTTATTAGGTAAGATTAATAAAGAAACAGATATTAAGAAGTACTAAAGAATTAGTAGATTAGTAAATAATTAAATAATTGGGGGCATTATCCCACTAGTTGTCAAAAGTTTTCATTACAGTTTTCCCAAATTAATTTGAAAACATAATATTCTTAATATAATGTATATAATATACAAACTTTTTAAGTGACTTTAATATATATATATATATATATATATATATATATATATATATATATATAATCATTTGTTCTTCTTTCTTTAATAAAAATACAATGAAGCAATAGGCCTAAAACATGAGAGGGAGTGCTGTTGTGATGAAATAATCACACCACTGCTGATATTTCAGCATAATGTGGTGGGTTTCCCTTTATCTAAATGTTGATGTGATGATGTGAAGAATTCTCTGTGGACACCTTAACATAACATTTTGTTAATACAAAGTGAAGATGAGTGTCTGAATTAGACCCTCCGTGGTAAGGTCTGAGAGTAGCAAAGCCAAACGCTACTCCAAGAAAAAACAGGAAAGAGAACGCATATATGTTCTGACGAGAAACCTGAAACCAACATGTGGTGTCTAAATAAGGCTTTAGCTTTGGCACAAAGAGAGGGCGCAACAAATGTTAATTGTGGACCTAAGGGTGGTAAAAATCTGTCAAAGAACTGGAGCCGGACACCTTTATGACATACAGCTGCGGCTTGTCTGGGACCTTGGTTTCCAGCTCAATATATCACTCTAGCAACTGTGCAGGCTGGGTTTAATTGTGAAAACATGTGTTCAAGCATGCAAAAAACCAACACTCAAATTTAGGTAAAAATGTATATTGCATTAAATGAATATCATGGGAAGCAGTCAATACACCTCAATAACAGCACAACCTCGAGTGTGATATGGCTTTTATACTACAGTTCTACAAACACATTTTATTAGTTAACATTGACAAGTGACAAGAGATTAAGGCCTTGTCCACACGTAGCTGGGTATTTTTATAAACGTATATTCACTATCCTCCATTTTTAAAAAAAAGTTATGTCCCTACATCATAGTTTAAAAACAGCCACAACCGGGCACTGCTACCCTACACCGATGCTGCCAGCACAGTCCCCGTGATGTTTGGAAAAGTAAAACTCCGGTTATCAGTGTCAGTTTTCCCAAATCTTCACTTTGATCCCCGTTTTTAATGACATCCTGCGTTTTTGTGTGGATGACAGGCCAAACCGTAGAAAAATATATTTGTTTTAGCAGAATGTGTGGACAGGCTCTAAGATTTGTTTGGATATTTAATCCTTTGGCTCTGCGCACTAAAATAAAAAAGTGGAGAACACACATGCTACGCTCACACTGCAGGCAAATGCGACCCAAATACGATTTTTTATTGCCCATATGCAACCTGTATCCAATCTGTTAAAGACTGTCTGAATAACACAATTCTGATTTTAATGAACTCTGCATCAATGAAGCCGCTGTCATCCTTATCCCAACACAGTTGACTCCGACTCCACATTCAAACAGTCCGTTGTAAAGATCTTGAGACGCTGACGATAGTATGACACAGTCCTTTATGTGAGTATCTGTATTTCATTCTCTAATGCCTCTCTCTTTAACAGGCTCTGATAATTTTTTCTGGGATGATCCACGTAAGGTTGGCATTGAGGTTAGCGATGCAGACGGATCCAAATACTTCCGAGGGCCTGGTGCCGGAACTTCGGTGTATCTCACCCATCTCAGGGCCAAGAGCAAGGACTTTATCAAGGGAGGGGATGCCATATTTCTTCTCAGCATGGAAGGTAAAAGCACAACAGACTTCAACATTTAAAAAAAGGGGAGGAAAAAAAGGCTTCTCTCTGAATAAAACAGATTCATCAGAACACAAAGACCACTTTATAAGTATGGATTCTAAATTACAAGTCAGTGGATTCAAGCTTGTAGACAGGATGGCTAAGTGTATTATAAAAATTGTCTTCTGTACCACAAAATGTTCATGACTTACTATATCCTACTTGTTATAACACTTTGTGTAGCACCTGTATGGTACATAACAAGGGGAAAATGTAATATAGAAGTCACAGTTCATGGAATGGCTATCCCAACAATAGAATAAATACAGACAGAACTGAAAAGGGCACATACAAGGCAGTGACAACTTAAACAAGAAATTACATTTTGATTTCTTTATCAATTTTGGTGGCTTTTTTGGTATTTTGTTTGATCAATTTAAGAGAATTGAAGTAATAGTGAACCAGATGATAAAAAAAAAAAAAAAAAAAAACATTACACAAAAGATAAGAGTCTTTCCTTTTCGTATGAATAAAATATTTACCCATTAAAATACCAAGATTTGTGACATCAGAGATACTTGAGTCCAGATTGACCATGAAATAAATACTGTCTTTGGAATTAAAAGGAGGTACTTTGTGAATGTAAGTCCAAAACACATTTGTCATTTCATAACTAAAAATATACAAAATCATCAACAGGGTATATGCCAGAAATAATGTTAAAATGTATTTCTTTGACTTTTGGGGCAATTGAGTATGCGAAGTAAAAAGAAAACATTTGTTTATTGGAAGCTTGGGTAACAATTCTGTCAACAAGATTGACTTGATCAATAGTTAAAGTAGGCAGATGCAAGCATAGTGTTCTGAATGAGTCTGAGAAAAGGAATGGGAATTGACCTTTCGCAAAACCCCGCCCACAAACAGTCATTGTCAAATTGTCCAATCATACGTCCATTGCTTTTGTCAACCAGTGTAACGGCAAAAATGTTACTGCTACTGCAATACACAAGGTCACTTTAATTGCTATTTTATACTATTTAGACTATTTAACTATTTAACTTTTTAACTATAAAAACATCTCAGGGATGTGTGTGTCAGTATCTGTAGTATGGGAGATGTGTATGATTGTAACTGATCCTGGAGAAATGTTATCATATCTTATTTGCACTAATGTGTATGTTCAGCAAAATGACAATAAAGCTTGATATGATTTGATTTTGATTAACTAAGGTGTTGAAAGATATTACAGTACCTTGACTTAACTATACATTCACATACCTAGTGAAAAAGGGGTGGTCGACGGCGATGACATTTCAGTCAACATCCTCCTGAAGCATACAAGTCTCCCAATCTACACTAAAGCTGCAGTTTGTACATTGCTCTCTCTGCTCCGTTTTGAAACCGAAACTGAACCTCCCTTACTTTTTTCTCAATATAGACTAGTGACAAATGTATGGACTTTATCTTGTGTTAGTGGAGTTTTTCTGATCTTTTAGAGACTCTAACATGAGTGCACAAATCACTGTAGTTCAGGGTGGGACTGGGGAGGGAAAGTGGGCCGGTTTGTCAATGACCCCCGGGCCACTTTCCCACGCTTTATGCGCGGTGTAGAGAGCCAGCCAGTCGGCAACATGAGTTTCATGTCCCTTGATTAAAAAAAAAGCTGCATTTGATGTTGCTTTAAACCATAATCATATAGTAATCATTAACTTGAACCCTTAAGTAGCCTACAGTAAAATAATTACAGCAGTAAAGGGATTTTACAGCATGTAGTGATTTTAAGGCAAACAGGTCATTGATAACAATAAAATTTGGCTGACCCACCACCCCAACCACCCTTTATATTTTAAGACAAGTGTACAGGAAATTTAAAATAGCCACTTGTCAACCACTTACTAGATACAGTTAGGTGATTAGAATCTGGTAGGCGTACCTTTGTTGGCATTGAAATGCTGTGAACATTCCCACTAGGGCTGAGCAATATGGACCAAATCTCATATCTCAATATATTTTAACAAAATGGTGATCTTGATAATTTAATTTCAAATGAAGTCTGACCAAAAAGACAATTCTTGGTCAAATTTGCTGATGCAAAATGCCATACACACATTTATTAGCAAAAAGCTGCACAATATGTGCCACTTTTGGCTTTTTCACCTGTAAAGGACAGCATGTGTGAGTGAGTTCTGTAGTGTAGCTTGTTATGGGGGAGGTCTGGGTTAGGACACACTCATTAAAGGTACAGTCTGCAACTCTCATAATAGTGACTTTTTGTCATATTTGCTAAAGCTGTCACTATGTAAGGACAGATTTACATTAAACTAGTAGTTTGTGTGAAAAAACAGACTCATTGAATCCCCCTGCTGCTCCCGCAGCCTTTGGCAGATTGCCAAAATGCACTGAGCAAAAAGAACCAATCAGAGCCAGGATTGTTTTTGATGGGCTGTCTGCCAGCTGTTGCTCACAGGCCCCACCCCTTTCCCAGGCTGGAGCACTTTCTTTTTACAGGGTATGGTCTGGAGGAGTAGAAGATGGAATTGGTGACTTTTCTGCTTGAAAGGTAATTACTGCTGCTTGATTTACATTATGTTTAATTTGTAATTGTTACACTAGAACTCTGTAGTGCATGTGTGTTATGTATTGACATGAGCAGCTATGGTTAGTACTGTGTAAGAGGCACTACTTTATGTTGCGCATGTGTACAGGTGCATACGTTATGTGTACAGTGTCAGCGCACTAATGTTAGAGTTGTGATAAGGCACTTGTGGAGTAAAAGATGTTTAAAACGTTACCGGAGCTTTCGTCTATTATTTTACAAGGTTATGTAAGTGACAAACATAACAAAACTGGCGACGAGGATTCACATGAACCCGGGCAATTACTGCGGATGCTCGAGGACAAGTAAAAGGTACAAACGGACTTGGTTTTGTGAGCAGTATTTTGTTTGCTCAACCCGGAAATAGGATCGCCGGAGCTGGGGATGATTATAACACGAGACTAAAGAAAGTGATTGGACGCGATAAAGAGGCATAATGTCGGCGTTTGTGGGACATATGGACACTTTTGACAGTTCAGTGGAGGACTGGACAATCTATGTGGAAAGATTTGAACAGTATTGCTTAGCTAATGACATCAGGGATGAGAGAAAAGCCCCGTTGGTGATCGCGGAGCGCTTCAGATTCCAGAAGAGAAACCAAGCAAAGACTGAGACCGTGTCAGAGTACATAGCTGAACTGAGGAGGCTGGCGGAGCATTGCCAGTTTGGAGTGGGACTATCTGACGCACTGAGAGACCGGTTCGTCTGTGGTCTACACAATGAGAGCACTCAAAAACGCCTTTTAACAGAAGATAGGCTCACCTTGCAACGTGCGGTGGATGTCGCTGTGTCGGTGGAAACAGCAGCGAGAGACGCCACCGAACTACAGCATGCGCTGTGTATGAATTACAAACCAAGCAGCGTAGTTTCAAATCGAAGCCGTGTTGTAAACAATCACATGACCCAGCTGACTGTTGGTTTAAAGATAAAGATTGTAGGCAATGCAGAAAAAGGGAGCACATACAGAAGATGTGTAAAGCTAAATACAATAAAGAGAAATCAAATGCAAAATGGGGGAAAAAGCTGCATAAAGTCACAGAAACGGAGTTCGACAGCTCAAGTGAGGAGGAACTGTCTTGTGTTGGACTATATGCAACTGATGAGGATGATAGGGATGTAATATGGGTGACACCAAAAGTCCATGGAGTGCCATTAAAGATGGAACTGGACACAGGATCTGCACTGTCACTCATATTCAACAAAGATTACATGAAAAACTTTCCAGACATGAAGTTGTCTCGCACAAGTGTGAAACTGAAAACCTATACAGGTCAAAGAGTAGCTCCTCTGGGAAAGTTGAAAGTAAAGGTGAAATATAAAAATCAAACATGTAATCTGGAATTGTTTGTTCTCAAAAAGGAGGTGCGCCGCTGTTTGGACGGCAATGGCTAAGACAATTCAAACTGAACTGGCAAGAAATAAAGACTATGAACATTGCTTCTAAACAGCTCACAGGCCAAAGGCTGTCAGAAATAATAGAGAAACATGCAGCAGTGTTCAGCGAGGGCATAGGAACCATGAAAAACATTAAAGCGTGTCTAGAGCTTCAAAATGATGCAAAGCTAAAGTTTCACAAAGCACGCCCGGTACCGTATGCTCTACGCCCAAAGGTTGAAGCTGAGCTACAACAACTAATGGATCAAGGGATCTTGTCCAAAGTGGATTGGTCTGAATGGGCAACGCCAATTGTACCAGTGGCTAAGAAGTCTTCAGAACGAGTGTGTATTTGTGGTGACTTCAAAGGAACAGTTAACCCTGTACTGCACGCAGTCCAGTATCCACTTCCTCGCATTGATGACATTTTTGCATCTTTAGCAAATGGTGAGCTTTACAAAAATAGACCTTGCTCAGGCCTATCTACAAATGGAGATGGACGAAAGTTCACGCAAGTATCTCACCATAAACACTCACAAAGGACTGTACCAATACAACCGACTTGTGTTTGGCATCACAAGTGCCCCGGCAATCTGGCAACGCGCAATGGACCAAGGTGCTCCAAGGGATCCCAAGTACACAATGTTATTTGGATGACATCATTGTTACTGGCTCAGACAAAGACTCACACTTAGCAAACTTGGATGCAGTCCTCACAAAACTTGAGGACTATGGACTAAAGGCTAACAAAAAGAAATGTGAGTTTTTCAAGGAATGCATTGAGTACTGTGGGCACAGGATAGACAAAAATGGACTACACAAAACGCAAGATAAAATCGAGGCCATAGTGAATTCTCCTCAACCTGAAAACGTGAGTCAATTACGCTCATTTCTTGGCCTCATTAATTACTATCACAAGTTTTTGCCAAATCTGTCATCTTTGTTGCACCCACTCAATGGTCTTCTCCATCAAAACACAAAATGGAGCTGGACTAATGACTGTGAACAAGCCTTTAAAAAGGCAAAGAGACTCATTGTGTCAGAAAAAGTTTTGACACACTTTGACCCGAAGTTGCCCCTGCGACTCGCTTGTGACACTTCACCATACGGCATTGGTGCTGTTTTGTCACACAAAATGACTGATGGCTCAGAACGCCCCATTGCTTTTGCATCACGCTCTTTGGCACCTGCAGAGCGTAACTATGCACAAATAGACAGAGAGGCTTTAAGTTTTGTGTGGGGAGTGAAAAAGTTTAACTAATATCTGTATGGCAAGCATTTCACTCTCATTACAGATCACCAGCCATTAATCTCCATCTTCAGTCCACAGAAAGGTGTTCCAGCGATGGCAGCAGCTCGTCTACAACGTTGGGCTCTGTTCCTGGGAGCACACACGTACACCATTGAATACAGGGGAACAAAGCAACATGGAAATGCGGATGGACTGTCTCGCCTTCCTCAGACATGCACAGGTAAAGGCACTGACCCCGCTTTACCCCTGCACATGCTTCAAATTGAACCTCTCCCAGTGACAAGTGCACAAATAAGCAAAGAAACAAGAAATGACCCTCTACTATCTAAGGTGTATGACTTAACTGTGACCGGTTGGCCTTCCCAGAGAGAAACTGAACTGTCGGACTATTTCACAAGGAAGGATCAACTTACGGTGTGCCACGGTTGTGTCATGTGGGGTTCACGTGTTATTGTACCACCCAAACTGCGTGCTAAAGTGCTTAACGCACTGCATGATGGACACATGGGGGTTGTAAAAATGAAAAGCCTTACGAGAAGTTATGTGTGGTGGCCTGGCCTTGATAACCACATAGAAACTCTTGTCAAAACATGCACAGGTTGTCAACAAACTCAGCGCCAACCCCAGCTTGCTCCTGTTCACACTTGGGAATGGCCGACGACTCCATGGCAACGCATACATGTGGACTATGCTGGACCTTTTATGGACCACATGTTCCTTATAGTGGTCGATGCACACTCGAAATGGCCTGAGGTTTTCACAGTAAATAAAGCAACCACGACGAAAACGGTGACTCAACTCCAGATGCTTTTTGCTCGCACTGGATATCCGCTTCAGCTTGTCAGCGACAACGGAACGCAGTTCACCAGTGAGGAATTTCAGGTTTTCCTGAAAAACAATGGAATAAAACATGTCACCTCTGCTCCTCATCATCCGGCTACCAATGGACTGGCTGAACGTTTTGTGCAGACTTTTAAACAGTCCATGAAAGCAAGTAGGAAGGAAGAAGTGCCTCTGCAACAGAAAATAACGAACTTTCTACTAGCATACCGAAACACACCATACTCAATGACAGGACAATCACCTGCAATGTTGTTCATGGGAAGAAACTTAAGGTGTCGTTTGGATCTACAGAAACCTGACATCCATCAACATGTCACTAACAAACAATGTTCTCCAACTCAACAACAAGGGAAACTAAGATCATTCAATATTGGACAAAAAGTTCTGGCTCGAGACTATCGCAACCAAAGTGACAAGTGACAGCAAGCTGAGATTCTGTCACAATCAGGAGCACTCTCTTACACTGTGGGCCTACAACCTGATGTCATCTGGCGCAGACATGTCGATCAACTTTTGGATGCCTCACATGGAAATGACACTAACCGATCTGTGACACCAACTGGTACTGCAAATAAAAAAGACAGTATCTCAACACCCGACTTGACAGAAGTGGAAATCAACTCCACACCAGAGACTGTGAACAGTACCAGACCAATCACAAACCTGCCTGACCCTCCGGGACATAGATACCCTGGAAGGAACCGAAAACCACCTGAGAGACTTGATTTATAAAAAGAAAAATAAACAAGTGTTGTAACTGTTCAAAAACAAAAATAGTAAAAAAAAAAAAAGAGTAAAAAAAAAAAAAAAGTTTTATTGAATTGTTAATACATGCCAATGTATACTTGTGCATTTGTTATAAAGGTAAGTTCTATTTTTGAAGTTATTTGCAATAACTCATACTTGGTATTTTTATTTGAATTTCATAAGTGCATAAAAGCTGGAAGGGAGGAATTGTTATGTATTGACATAAGCAGCTATGGTTAGTACTGTGTAAGAGGCACTGCTTTATGTTGCGCATGTGTACAGGCGCATACGTTATGTGTACAGTGTCAGCACACTAATGATAGAGGTGTGATAAGGCACCTGTGGAGTAAAAGATGTTTAAAATGTTACCGGAGCTTTCATCTATTATTTTACAAGGTTATGTAAGTGACAAACATAACAATGTGTTTGTTCTGTAAGTGACACTGTGTTGTTGCTGCTGCTGCTAGAATGGTGTGTGCACATAGAGAATGAGAAGCGCTGCAGTAACATGCTTTTAACAGAGCATGTTATATTATTGTGATGTTGCTGTCGGACTAATGTTAGCTCCTTTGAGGGAGGGACTTTGGAATGTTTGGAAGCAGGGCAAGAGAGCAGCGGGGAGGGAGGGGGAGAGAGGGATCTAAAAATTGCGGACGGCACCTTTAATCCATCTTTACATGCTGTTCTGAGAAATAAAAACAAGTATTTTTAGACAAAATATGATATACAGCTATATCTGCGATATTCTAGTTTTCTATATCGCCAAAATAGAAAATTCGATACATCTGGAATTTCGATATATTGTCCAGTCCTAATTCCTCATATGATTCTCTGGTATTCACTAATGACTTATTAGACACATTTGTTGTAGACTTTACATTCTTTAACACTTTTTGAAAGGAGTTTATATTTGTGGTGCTTGTGATTGGCTGATTCTTCATGGTGACTTACGTGGTTCCTTTCACTGTGGGAGACGCTAAAATTTCAGTTACAAATCTTACAGAACGTGTAACTGTGTCCCATCCTGCTGCTCTTTAGGAAGATAAACTCTCTGTCTCATTTTCCAAGGTATTTACAAAAGTTATTTGTTTTTTTTCGCTGGAACATCTTCTAACATTACATCCATCCATCTCTCTTCTGAGTTGTTTCTGGGTTTGTTCCCGTTGTCGGCACTACTCTCGCGAGAACTGCCAATCAGGCCATTTCAAGTGGCAGTTCTCGTGAGATTAGTGACAGCATTCAATTTAGAGAGGCAGAGGAATGTTCATTTTTTAATTATTATTACGTTACAATACTGGGTATTTACGGGAATATACTAATACGGGACGATGGTGGGAAAGAGGGGTAAAATACGGGCGTTTCCCAGTTAAAACGGGATACTTGACAGATATGTTTATTCCCCCTTTCTTTTTCTCTTTCTCATGGCCCCACCGGTGGCCTGCCCACCGGGGATATCCTCGGTATCCCCGTACAGCCAATTCGCCCTTACTGTAGTTACTGTCCTGAGCAGTGGCTGCTGTCATTGGCTCGTCCACACTAGAGAGCACATAATGATAATAATAATAATTAAAGCCGCGAGCGGCGTCATAGGTTCCGATGAAGCGGCCGGGGGCGGTAACCCACGGTCACGTATACCACTGTTGGGGATTTGGGAATTGGCCTAGAGTTATAAGCGTTTTCGTATAACGGTGTAGTTATGGCGAGGGATTTTCCTGTGTCATGATAGGCCCCTCCCACTTTTCACAGCCTGCTCTATTTGCCATAGCAATGTGCTTCCATCTAATAAGATTCATCCTACAGTGTTTTGAAGTCAACACGACATATCGTCTGTCCGCTACAGCTGCTCGTGTAGGACGACCACAGAAGCGGCGCCCTCTGAGAACGCAAGGCATTGTGGGTAAATTGGTTATCGTTTGTTGTTTAGCTCTGGACAGTGATCGTGTGTATCAAAAATGAAGCAGTTTGAACTTTGCACTCTAGAGTTATAAGCGTTTTCGTATAACGGCGTAGTTATGGCGAGGGATTTTCCTGTGTCATGATAGGCCCCTCCCACTTTTCACAGCCTGCTCTATTTGCCATAGCAATGTGCTTCCATCTAATAAGATTCATCCTACAGTGTTTTGAAGTCAACACGACATATCGTCTGTCCGCTACAGCTGCTCGTGTAGGACGACCACAGAAGCGGCGCCCTCTGAGAACGCAAGGCATTGTGGGTAAATTGGTTCTCGAGTTTTGTTTATGGCTGTACGGTCATCATGTGTATCAAATATGAAGCAGTTTGAACTTTGCATTCTAGAGTTATAAGCTTTTTCCTAGAACGGCGTCCTGTAAATGCTAACCGTGTACATGACCTTAAATGACACCGGTCGAAAACACAAGGCATGATGGGAAATGTTTCAAAGCAGTCATGACCAAGCTTGGGCACATGTCCTTTGTGTGAAATTTGAAGCTGATCGAAGTTTGTGTGTCAGAGTTATGGAGATTTGGAATTTTTTGCGTGCTAACGAAAATTAGCATTGCAGTTTTGTGGCGGCGCCACGACCAAACCGTGACAGATACAAAAATTCTTTCGATAACTTTTCATCTTCAATGGGTCCTATGTGGTGTTGCCAAGTTTTAAGCGAATCGGATGAATCCCCTCAGACTAGATAGCGCAGATGCGTTTAGAGGGCGAAACGCCATTTTTGACCTTTGACCCAAGATGGCTGACTTCCTGTTTGGTTTTGGGCGGGGTCACAATGTAACTTTTTGCTCATTCTGGGGCGAAGACTACATCTGGCAATTTTCGTGCAAATCGGTCAAACCTGGCGGTCGCGTGGTTCCATCGTTTGTTTTGGCGGCGAAAACGCACGCTATGCGTGCGTTTTCTGTCCGTTTTTTTTCACGCCACCAAATTATCAAATTTTTCGCCAGGCCTGAGGTGCGTGCAAATTTCGGTGAGTTTTCGGGCATTTTTAGGGGGTCGAATTAGCGATCAAAGGCGGGCGGGGTATAATAATAATAATAGTAAATAAAAGCGAAAACAATAGGTTCCTCTGTCCCATTCTGGGACATCGGAACCTAATAATAATAATAATAATAATAATAATAATTAAAGCCGCGAGCGGCGTCATAGGTTCCGATGAAGTGGCCGGGGGCGGTAACCCACGGTCACGTATACCACTGTTGGGGATTTGGGAATCGGCCTGGAGTTGTAAGTGTTTTCGTATAACGGCGTAGCTATGGCGATGGATTTTCCTGTGTCATGATAGGCCCCTCCCACTTTTCACAGCCTGCTCTTTTTGCCATAGCAATGTGCTTCCATCTAATAAGATTCATCCTACAGTGTTTTGAAGTCAACACGACATATCGTCTGTCCGCTACAGCTGCTCGTGTTGGATGAAAACAGAAGCGGCGCCCTCTGAGAACACAAGGCATTATGGGTAAATTGGTTATCGTTTGTTGTTTGGGGCTGTACGGTCATCATGTCTATCAAATATGAAGCACTTTGAACTTTGCATTCTAGAGTTATAAGCTTTTTCCTATTACAGGGTGCTGATGGCGAAGGATTCTCCTGTGTCATGATAGGCCCCTCCCACTTTTCACAGCCTGCTCTTTTTGCCATAGCAATGTGCTTCCATCTAATAATATTCATCCTACAGTGTTTTGAAGTCAACACAATATATCGTCTGTCCGCTACAGCTGCTCGTGTTGGACGACCACAGAAGCGGCGCCCTCTGAGAACGCAAGGCATTGTGGGTAAATTGGTTATCGTTTGTTGTTTAGCTCTGGACAGTGATCGTTTGTATCAAATATGAAGCAGTTTGAACTTTGCACTCTAGAGTTATAAGCGTTTTCGTATATATGGCGTTGTTATGGCGAGGGATTTTCGTTTGTCATTATAAGCCCCTCCCACTGACCACAGTCTGTTGTTTCTTCAATAGGAATTTGCTCCCCTCTGTGTAGGTTCATCCTACAGTGTTTTGAAGTCAACACGACATATTGTCTGTCCGCTACAGCTGCTCGTGTAGGACGACCACAGTGGCGGCGCCCTCTGAGAACGCAAGGCATTGTGGGTAAATTGGTTATCGTTTGTTGTTTAGCTCTGGACAGTGATCGTATGTATCAAATATGAAGCAGTTTGAACTTTGCACTCTAGAGTTATAAGCGTTTTCGTATATATGGCGTTGTTATGGCGAGGGATTTTCGTGTGTCATTATAAGCCCCTCCCACTGACCACAGTCTGTTGTTCCTTCAATAGGAATTTGCTCCCCTCTGTGTAGGTTCATCCTACAGTGTTTTGAAGTCAACACGACATATCGTTTGTCCGCTACAGCTGCTCGTGTTGGACGACCACAGAGGGCGAAGAATTTTCCAGTGATATTTTAGGCCCCTCCCACTGACCACAGTCTGTTGTTTCTTCAATAGGAATTTGCTCCCCTCTGTGTAGGTTCATCGTACAGTGTTTTGAAGTCAACACGACATATCGTCTGTCCGCTACAGCTGCTCGTGTTGGACGACCACAGAAGCGGCGCCCTCTGAGAACGCAAGGCATTGTGGGTAAATTGGTTATCGTTTGTTGTTTAGCTCTGGACAGTGATTGTATGTATCAAATATGAAGCAGTTTGAACTTTGCACTCTAGAGTTATAAGCGTTTTCGTATATATGGCGTTGTTATGGCGAGGGATTTTCGTGTGTCATTATAAGCCCCTCCCACTGACCACAGTCTGTTGTTTCTTCAATAGGAATTTGCTCCCCTCTGTGTAGGTTCATCCTACAGTGTTTTGAAGTCAACACGACATATCGTCTGTCCGCTACAGCTGCTCGTGTTGGACGACCACAGAAGCGGCGCCCTCTGAGAACGCAAGGCATTGTGGGTAAATTGGTTATCGTTTGTTGTTTAGCTCTGGACAGTGATCGTGTGTATCAAAAATGAAGCAGTTTGAACATTGCATTCTAGAGTTATAAGCTTTTTCCTAGAACGGCGTCCTGTTGATGCTAACCGTGTACATGACCTTAAATGACACCGGTCGAAAACACAAGGCATGATGGGAAATGTTTCAAAGCAGTCATGACCAAGCTTGGGCACATGTCCTTTGTGTGAAATTTGAAGCTGATCGAAGTTTGTGTGTCAGAGTTATGGAGATTTGGAATTTTTTGCGTGCTAACGAAAATTAGCATTACATTTTTGTGGCGGCGCCACGACCAAACCGTGACAGATACGAAAATTCTTTTGATAACTTTTCATCTTCAATGGGTCCTATGTGGTGTTGCCAAGTTTTAAGCGAATCGGATGAATCCCCTCAGACTAGTTCGCGCAGATGCGTTTCGAGGGCGAAACGCCATTTTTGACCTTTGACCCAAGATGGCTGACTTCCTGTTTGGTTTTGGGCGGGGTCACAATGTAACTTTTTGCTCATTCTAGGGCGAAGACTACATGTGGCGATTTTCGTGCAAATCGGTCAAACCTGGCGGTCGTGCGGTTCCATCGTTTTTTTGGCGGCGAAAACGCACGCTACGCGTGCGTTTTCTGTCCGTTTTTTTTCACGCCACCAAATTATCAAATTTTTCGCCAGGCCTGAGGTGCGTGCAAATTTCGGTGAGTTTTCGGGCATTTTTAGGGGGTCGAATTAGCGATCAAAGGCGGGCGGGGTATAATAATAAAACGATATAATAGCGAAAACAATAGGTTCCTCTGTCCCATTCTGGGACATCGGAACCTAATTAAAGCCGCGAGCGGCGTCATAGGTTCCGATGAAGCGGCCGGGGGCGGTAACCCACGGTCACGTATACCACTGTTTTGGGAATTGGCCTGAGCAAATTTGGTGTAAATTGGTGTAAAAACAACTGAGATATTGCATTTACCAAGAAATGGCGAAAGATTTTCCTGTCATGATAGGCCCCTCCCACTTTTCACAGCCTGCTCTATTTGCCATAGCAATGTGCTTCCATCTAATAAGATTCATCCTACAGTGTTTTGAAGTCAACACGACATATCGTCTGTCCGCTACAGCTGCTCGTGTAGGACGACCACAGAAGTGGCGCCCTCTGAGAACGCAAGGCATTATGGGTAAATTGGTTATGGAGTTTTGTTTATGGCTGGACAGTCGTCGTGTGTATCAAATATGAAGCAGTTTGAATTTAGCATTCTAGAGTTATAAGCTTTTTCCTATTACAGCGTGCTGATGGCGAAGAATTCTCCTGTGTCATGATAGGCCCCTCCCACTTTTCACAGCCTGGTATATTCTCCATCGCAATGTGCTTCCATCTAATAAGATTCATCCTACAGTGTTTTCAAGTCAACACGACATATCGTCTGTCCGCTACAGTTGCTCGTGTAGGACGACCACAGAAGCGGCGCCCTCTGAGAACGCAAGGCATTGTGGGTAAATTGGTTATCGTTTGTTGTTTAGCTCTGGACAGTGATCGTGTGTATCAAATATGAAGCAGTTTGAACTTTGCACTCTAGAGTTATAAGCATTTTCGTATAACGGCGTAGTTATGGCGAGGGATTTTCGTGTGTCATTATAGGCCCCTCCCACTGGCCATGATGGGTAATTTGGTCATCGAGCGTTGTTTATGGATGGACAATCATCGTGTGTATCAAATATGAAGCAGTTTGAACTTTGCACTCTAGAGTTATAAGCGTTTTCGTATAACGGCGTAGTTATGGCGAGGGATTTTCCTGTGTCATGATAGGCCCCTCCCACTTTTCACAGCCTGCTCTATTTGCCATAGAAATGTGCTTCCATCTAATAAGATTCATCCTACAGTGTTTTGAAGTCAACACGACATATCGTCTGTCCGCTACAGCTGCTCGTGTAGGACGACCACAGAAGCGGCGCCCTCTGAGAACGCAAGGCATTATGGGTAAATTGGTTATGGAGTTTTGTTTATGGCTGGACAGTCGTCGTGTGTATCAAATATGAAGCAGTTTGAATTTAGCATTCGAGAGTTATAAACGTTTTTGTATAACGGCGTAGTTATGGCGAGGGATTTTTGTGTCATTATAGGCCCCTCCCACTGGCCATGATGGGTAATTTGGTCATCGAGCGTTGTTTATGGATGGACAATCATTGTGTGTATCAAATATGAAGCAGTTTGAACTTTGCATTGAAGTGTTATAAGCATTTTCCTATTATAGCGTGCTGATGGCGAAGGATTCTCCTGTGTCATGATAGGCCCCTCCCACTTTTCACAGCCTGGTATATTTTCCATCGCAATGTGCTTCCATCTAATAAGATTCATCCTACAGTGTTTTCAAGTCAACACGACATATCGTCTGTCCACTACAGCTGCTCGTGTAGGACGACCACAGAAGCGGCGCCCTCTGAGAACGCAAGGCATTGTGGGTAAATTGGTCATCGTGTGTTGTTTAGCTCTGGACAGTGATCGTGTGTATCAAATATGAAGCAGTTTGAACTTTGCACTCTAGAGTTATAAACGTTTTCGTATAACGGCGTAGTTATGGCGAGGGATTTTTGTGTGTCATTATAGGCCCCTCCCACTGGCCATGATGGGTAATTTGGTCATCGAGCGTTGTTTATGGATGGACAATCATCATGTGTATCAAATATGAAGCAGTTTGAACTTTGCATTGAAGCGTTATAAGCATTTTCCTATTATAACGTGCTGATGGCGAAGGATTCTCCCGTGTCATTATAGGCCCCTCCCACTTATCACAGCCTGTTTTTTCTTCCATAGCAATTTGCTCCCCTCTGTGTAGTTTCATCCTACAGTGTTTTGAAGTCAACACGACATATCGTCTGTCCACTACAGCTGCTCGTGTTGGACGACCACAGAAGCGGCGCCCTCTGAGAGCGCAAGGCATTATGGGTAAATTGGTTCTCGAGTTTTGTTTATGGCTGTACGGTCATCATGTGTATCAAATATGAAGCAGTTTGAACTTTGCATTCTAGAGTTATAAGCTTTTTCCTAGAACGGCGTCCTGTAAATGCTAACCGTGTACATGACCTTAAATGACACCGGTCGAAAACACAAGGCATGATGGGAAATGTTTCAAAGCAGTCATGACCAAGCTTGGGCACATGTCCTTTGTGTGAAATTTGAAGCTGATCGAAGTTTGTGTGTCAGAGTTATGGAGATTTGGAATTTTTTGCGTGCTAACGAAAATTAGCATTGCATTTTTGTGGCGGCGCCACGACCAAACCGTGACAGATACGAAAATTCTTTCGATAACTTTTCATCTTCAATGGGTCCTATGTGGTGTTGCCAAGTTTTAGGCGAATCGGATGAATCCCCTCAGACTAGATAGCGCAGATGCGTTTCGAGGGCGAAACGCCATTTTTGACCTTTGACCCAAGATGGCTGACTTCCTGTTTGGTTTTGGGCGGGGTCACAATGTAACTTTTTGCTCATTCTGGGGCGAAGACTACATGTGGTGATTTTTGTGCAAATCGGTCAGACCTGGCGGTCGTGTGGTTCCATCGTTTGTTTTGGCGGCGAAAACGCACGCTATGCGTGCGTTTTCTGTCCGTTTTTTTTCACGCCACCAAATTATCAAATTTTTCGCCAGGCCTGAGGTGCGTGCAAATTTCGGTGAGTTTTCGGGCATTTTTAGGGGGTCGAATTAGCGATCAAAGGCGGGCGGGGTATAATAATAATAGGAAATAAAAGCGAAAACAATAGGTTCCTCTGTCCCATTCTGGGACATCGGAACCTAATAATAGTAATAATAATAATAATGCATCAATTTTATATAGCCCTTTTTTGGACACTCAAAGACGCTTTTACAGAATTAAGGGATTATTCTTTCACTCCACACTTAGTGGTGGTAACTACTATTTTAGCCACAACTGCCCTGGGGCAGACTGACAGAGGCGAGGCTGCCATAGTGCGCCATCAGTCCCTCCGACCACCACCAACACTCACTCACACACTACATTCATACTAGGCAATGTGGGTGAAGTGTCTTGCCCAGGGACACAATAACAGATACCACTGAGGTGACTGCCACCCCAATGTGGCACCTGGAATTCTCAGTGGTCTCCCATCCAACTACTAACCAGGCCCAGACCTGCTTAGCTTCAGAGATCTAACGGGATCGGGCAATGACAGGCTGTGATCTAGGCTGCCTGCCGCTCTGAGCGGACTGACAACCACCACTCCCATCCAGACTGCAAAATAAATTCACCTTGAATATGCTTCTCACACGCAAATTATCCCGTTTGTTATCACTCTCTCTCTAGTGTGTGTGCGAGGCGGACCCTGCATAGTCACGGGGGTTCATGAGGACACAAAGCAATCTGTCACTCCTCAGTGTTTGTGCCTCTCAACTGTTGCTTCTCCATCTGCCTTTTTCCACTTGATTTGCCGTGTAACTGTTTTATCTAACGCTGTTAGGGAGACTTCTGCTTGGATGCCCGTCATTACACTTTTACTACCAATGGTCCCTGAATGCGCCTGACTTCAGTCGAGCAGCCAATAGTAACGCTCAAAACAGCTCATGGAGCACACGTTTGTAAAAAGATCTCTGATTGGCTGACATCACTGGATTTATAAACTTCATTTGCAGAGCCAGAAGAAGGAGATGAGATTCACTGTCCACTCAAAGATGATTATGGATTTTTGACCAAATGATGCAAAAAATAAATAAATAAATAAATAAATACATATTGCAGCTTTAACAGGCTTTTTTACCACTTACCAGCGTTAATAGCTGCTATCTTATTAGCCTTGGGTCACCTGTAGGTACAGCTAGCTAGCTAATGTAACAGTTTGTCATTGCCTGATATCATTAGATTTCGAAAGCTAAGCAGGTCTGGGTGTTGGATGGGAGACCTGAGAATTCCAGGTGCCACAGTGGGGGACAGTCGCTCTAGTGGTATCTGTCATTGTGTCCTTGGGCAAGACACTTCACCCACATTGCCTAGTATGAATGTGGTGTGTAAGTGAGTGTTGGTGGTGGTGGGAGGGGCCAGTGGCCCACTATGGCAGCCTTGCTTTCATCAGTTTGCCCCAGGGCGGCTGTGGCTGCAATAGTAGCTTACCACCACTAAGTGTGTCTATGATAAAGCGCTATATAAAATCCAATGCATTATTATTGTTATTATTATTATTGTTATTATTAATAAGATCCCCATTAGCTGTGGTAAGCTTAAGGAGAATACGAACAATATAAGAAAACTTACCCAGCAGTGCAGGTCCACAAGGCTGTGCTCATTGCATTTGAGGTAGAGTTCATGGGGTTTTTCTACTTTGACCGTTATGCTTTCGCTTTGATAGTTAGTAGTAATGTCCCCTTCATTGTTTGTTTTAATATTTTTGAATAAATCCCTCCACAGCATATTGTAACTCATTTTTGACTGGATCTGGAAGATATCATGCAGGTATTGCTCCAAAAAGAGTCACTAACACGCATTGGTAGACATTTCCCAGCCATTGCAGACGAGACTAACTCAGGAACTTGACGGACATCGCAAAAGTAAATAAGGGGGCGGGGCTTTTACGAGAGGTCAATTGAATTACAGTTGTTGTAACCATTAAAATAAATATTTACATGGTACTTGTTAATTAAAGCATCATATGATAAAAAGAGACCATCAGTGTGCAACAAGTCATGTATAAAACAAACACAATTTTTGTCCCAATCACTTTTAAAAAGAGATTTCTTGTTTACAGTTATTACCCTGTTATTGCTCAACACTGAGTTGTGCTAATTTTAAGGGTAGCCTGGAATTCACACTTATGCAGAAATTCAAACCCTCCAATCTTGTTGAATAATTTATTAGGTATATGATACTACATAGATTGAGATTGGGATATGCAATTCTTTAGCAATTTTACACTGAACATAGTTATATAATGTGTGCTACTTATAAATTACAGACTTTAATATATATATGAAAAGTGTCATATGAAGTTGGCCTCCGCTTGGGGGGTCTGTCACTTGGTACCAGCAACAACTGCTGATTTCTAGCGGTACTGCATGAGTTACAAGTTTAAAAGTTAGATTGCATTTGCCAAATGTGTTCCAAAAGTCCCGTACACAGAGACAGTCAACAGAGAGTCCCGGTTTGATTGGATTATGCACAGACAACTTCATTTACAAATCCTAATTCTACACAAACGGATAGAAACACACACACACGGATCAAGGTACAGACACACAGATTGGATTTCGCACATGCAGATAGTTTTGTTCAATACTTTTTACTTTGCCCTTTTTCAGACGTGGCCCATCTAACAGTGACACAGCCGCTACCTTCCACCACCCTCATGCCCTCCACCCCAGACCCCTCATATATCTGCAACAACGTGGAATGTCTAAATGGCGGAGTCTGTGTTGTGGATGAGGGAAAAGCGGCTTGCAGGTAAATATTTTATAGAGTCCAATTACAGAAATTGGCAAAATTAGAATTTCTAACCATATTGAAACCAAAAAGACCAAATGAAGACATGCAGCCTACATGAAATGAAAAGGTACACCTTTCTTGTATAATTATCCAGGTTTTACATAAAGCTTTGGGTACTCTAGTTTGTTCTGAGTTTGAAAGTGTTCAGTCTGAAAATGTATCAGTTAAATTTAATGATTTTTATCTAATTATTTAACCAGGTAAAGACAGATTAGGAACACAGGCCTTTTGAAGAAAATCAACACAGGGCTAAAAAATCAAAACAAGATTAAAATTACATAAACAAGACAATCTAAACAATAGATTAAAATTACATAAACAATACAGTATAATCTAAACAGTAGGTTAAACTGATATACAATATAGAATACATTACAAAATACACACGCAATGCAGCAAGAATACTCAAAACAGTGAATGGAACCTCTAATAAGTAATGTATTCTGCGTGTGACTGTGCAACCCAGTCTCATTCCAAAACGTAGAATGACTATGCTTGTCCGCTGTGCAATGCATAGTCATCTACGCATACGTCTCTGGTTTTAAGCCTAATTTAAGGTTCTGTGAAAAAATCCCCCACCGTAGATGCACGTATGCTCAGACCTCCTTCCCCAAAACCTTACAAAAATCCTGACTACCCGTCAAGGCGTCGACTCGACAGCTCGGGCTGTGGTTGGTCAGCTCCAAACCTCAGCCCCGGTCTCTGCCTTTTCCAGTCACAGCGCCATGTTTCAACTTTTTGTGTGGCGATACAAGAGTTGTTTCTACAGTGGACTGAGTCACAGAGAGAACCAAGACAGACTAAAAGTGCCAGAGTTTTATAATTTCCTTTCATGGCTGCAGCATGTGAAACACTGCTAAACGGAGTCAATCACAGACAAAAGGTGTGTGTTTACTGTTATTATCACTACTACTGCCTCGTCCCTGTACCTACAGTGTAACAACACGCTGAACCTTAAACCAGGCTTAAGGTTCAATGTCAGCACCTACGCCGGGGGCATGCCGCCAACGTGATGCGGAGGTTGGCCCATTTACTTCTGCGTAGAGGGAAAGCCTCGCTATGCGATTGGCTGCCCTGCCGCTATGGGGTGTGACTGTGTGTTGTTGTTTAATGAGCATTAAAAAGCCCTTATTTATCTTCCGGTCACAGAAAAATATGTTTTATGTTTTTAAGCATCTTGAAATGTAATTTATTTCTGGATTTTACTTACCTACTGTGCCTAACCATGAGTGTTTTGTTGGACACAGACCTTAAAACAACGGTTTCAAAACGTGCACTTTATTTTTTAATATAAACATAGGAAACTCGTAAACAAAGTATAAAAGTGTATCGAGCAGGTTGTCGACTGCTCCGATCAACAGTCACACTGGGGGTGAGGAGACCCCGACCCCGCTGTAGAGCAGATAGAGAGCAGTGAGGTAACCAGGTCTATATCCCCGGGAAGTGGGAAGTTGGAGCGGGACAGCGCTGTAAAGATAGCTTTAAACATTATGTCATGTCTGCTCCTCTATTAGCCTCCACAGAATGTTGGTCATTGTTTGCTGTTAATGAAACACACACACTGTGGTACAGGGACAGAGTAGTGATAATAAAAGTAAACAAACACCTTTTGTCTGTGATTGACTCCAGTGTTTCACGTGCTGCAGCCATGAAAGGAAATGATAAAACTCTGGCACTTTTACTTCATCTCGGTTCTTTCTTTGACTCAGTCCACTGTAGAAACAACTCTCGTATCACTCCACAAAAAGTTGAAACATGGCGGTGTAACTGGAAAAGACAGAGACCGGGGCTGAGGTTTGGAGTTGACCAATCACAGACCTAGCTGACTATCCGTCAGGGCGTCGACTTGACGGATAGTCTTGACTTGACGGAAAATACTAAAGTAAAAACATAAATATATAATTAAATAAATGCACAAACATGCAAAAATAAATAACATTGTCCAAAAATTAAATATAGACTGATAAATATAAGTGCAAATAGAAAAGAAAATACAAACATTTATTAAAATTTTGGCAGTTGTGGTCCTCCATATGAGATTTCCTTTTATGCTCAATAATAATAATAATGATAATAATATTCATTCATTCATTTTCTTCCGCTTTATCCGGGGCCGGTTCGCGGAAGCAGCAGTCTCAGCAGAGATGCCCAGACCTCCTGCTGAGACATAATAATAATAATAGTAATAATAATAAATACAAATATTAATAATCCATCAATTTCCTGATCCCCTTGCCGATTTTCATGGTCGTAGGGGTCTCTATTGGTACTTATCTCCAGCTGATATCGGGCACTAAGCAGGGCTACACCTGTAGCATTGAATAACCTTACTGTGAATGTTTTCCTACAATAAGGTTATTATTATTATTATTATTATTATTATTATTATTATTATTGTATTTGAATATATTTCAGTGTAGGCTAAGACTGTTTGAAAACTTGTAACGATGTGAATAAAGACAGGACGTTTTTCATTATAAACTTAATGTGCTTTCACTTAAAAACAATGGTTATTTTTAAATTAATAAATTAAGAAAAAATTATTAGACAGGCTCTAAATTCTTCTTCTTAAAATGAACTATATTTCAAAAGATATTTCACCTGTTTTTGTTTAAAATTCAAGGATTGTTATTTGTCATCATGTACATGAGGAAATAACAACCCCAAGCTCTTAAAGAATAGAGTAAAGAATAATAGTATGAAACAAATAAAAATATAAAAACACCATCTATCCATGAATCAATTTTTTACCTGCTTGTTCCTTTTTTCAGGGTCGCTGGCGTCTGCTGGTGCCTATCTCCAGCTCTCAATGGGCGTTAGACAGGGGTATACCCTGGACTGGGAGCCAGTCTAGAAAAATGCCAGTAATATTAGTGTAATATTTTCCGAAATAATACAAATATACAATAATATACAACAATTATAGAACCCCAACAGCAGCAGCATAAAAAAAACCCAAAAAAAACAATTGAATGGATGTGTGTTTGCCGATTGCTCCAAAGGCTAATGAAAATAATTTCAAATGTTGAATAATATCTACCAAGTAACTGTTTCACTACAGGATTGGCTTTTTGGGTCATGATTCTGTTTAGAGTTGAATAAAAATAACGAGTATGTCTATAACTCAATATTAGTTTTGGCAAACCTTTTAATCCGTATGTGTAGATACTGTATATAAAAATAAAGCCATGTTTTTTTTACATTTACTAAATCAGTTGAAAATATTTTAAAAATTAAAAAAATTAAATTTGCCTGATATTAACTTCCCATAAAAATGTCCTACGTTATTGGGATTTAGTTGTACAATAATCATCTATCATTCAGAATCAAGAGGCTCTTGTGGCTGAAATAGCAGCCATGCTAAAAGCAGGTGTCAATGTTCATTGGCCCTTGCTATGAAACGAGTCAAACAGTTGGTCCTAAATGTGTGAAAATGGGTCATTTTTCTTGTTCATGCTTTACAGACATGATCTAAGACCCAAGAGTAGCATGTGCTGTGAATTTCACTCATCAAGGAGCTTAAAGAGGCCTGAGCACTATCCCAGAGAAACTACTATTACAGCTGTGACTTTTCCTTCTGGTTTATGAGGTTTATGAAATGAGACCATTATTATATGATCATATGATTCTCAGAGCAGTTGACGTTTCTGGTCAATATCTCCTGCTGAGGCCTAATGAGAGCAAAAGAGCATCAGGGTCAAAGAGCTAAGTGAGCTAGTGCTCCCTTAAACATTTGTCTTTGTTCCAACACAAACAGCATGATAGGTTTTGTAGCACATTCAATTGTGTATGAATGTATAGGTTATAAGCTATTAACATCTACACAAGTGTGCTCAGCTATGTTTTCACTATTGACTTGATAAATTCTTCAAGTTTCAGCGCAGTGGATTGGCTTATTTTCTGCAGGAAGATCTTACTCAGATTCATCAGAATAAAAACTAAGACTGCAGATGTTTGATTAGGTATATGTTGAGGTTAGGAATATTTTTCTTTCGTGAAAGTGTAAAAGATATTCAAAGTTATCAATCATAAGGTATGCAATGACTAATGCTTTTCATGTGGCTTACTATAGCCATTAAATTACAGACACTGAAATCTGCTCCCATATCAGATTGGTTAGAGTTATAAATCAGTATAAGTCTGAAATTAGACGAGATAGAAAAATCTTTACTTGAAAAATTTAACATTTGTGACCATGTATCTATGCTAAGCTAAATGCAAATGGAATTATTTGACTACAATTCACCTTGTTATCGAAAATCCTAATTATTCTGATGAAATGGGATAAAAGAAAATGATTCTTTCAATGTAAGATCTAGGCTTTAAAACACAGTCATGAGTTGTTTGAATTACTTTGTCATTGGCATTGTCAACTTTGACTTTATTGTCCAAAAATTAATACATGATTGTATCCAAGTTCTCCATTTCTGATTTTGAGTAGATTTTGCACTCAAATAGAGGTTGTTGATCGAAATGTTCAATCCAAACTATACTATACTATACTATACTATATTATACTATACTATACTTATTTTTAAAAAAAGTAAAAAAAAAAATCTATGTAGGATAATAGTATATCGTGTTATAGTAGAGGTAAGAAAGACTATTCATTTCCCCACATGGTCCAAGTCAATACACACATTTGTAGTGTTTCCCCAACACTATTTTCACACTGAATTGAAATATGTTGAGCAGCACGTTGTTGGGGTAAATACTGCCATCTAGAGGCAAAGCGAACGTATAACTGCTTTTGACTATTTGAAGTGCCTGACTACATAGTCTTTAGCTACATTGAGGATTAAGTACACTAAGGGGTCTTTGACTAAACTTAGAAATGTTTAATGTGGCACACATCATAGCTGATCTGACTAATGTGCCACAACCCAGTATTTGAAAATCACTGATCCAGATGAAATTTTTAAAAGTGTATTTATGTTGCAGAAAATCTCATTAACTTATCCTTTTCCTCCAGTGCTGCAGCACATTTTCCCAGCATTTTTTCTTTGTTCTTTAGGTGTGTGGTGGGCAGTGACTGGTGGTACTATGGAGATCGCTGTCAATACAAGGGCTCCATCCAGGACAAAACCACTCTGGCTTTGGCTTCATCTTTCTCTGTACTGGGAGCAATGCTAGTGATCACAGTGATCAGTGTCCTCTGTGTGAAGAAGTACAACAAGAAATCATATAGTAACAGTGTTGTCATGGAAAACATTCATGCAAAGCCTTGAATTGATCTTTCAGACTCTGAATGAGGAGGAGCACTGTCATATAAACACTATGAACTAATATATATTTTAATTATACAAACCAAAATTTGCCCACTGATTGTATATATATATATATATATATATATATATATATATATATATATAAAACAGCTACATACAACTACTCATAGAAAACTATTGAACATTGCCTTTGAGCATCTTACAGTAGACTTCAGTGTGCATCCATTCATGTTTCTACAAGCTAAATGAAAAATGGGATTTTTTGTAATAAAAATAAAATCAATGCGACAAGTGCATTATATTCATAAATCTAAAATTTATTATACCAAATACAGGAATATCTGTTGTATGTTTTTCAGGAGAATACATTTGTCTGTAGTACTGAACTTGACACAGTCATGCCGGTGATTACAGTTACTGTAGGAGGGAGGTGGGGCGAATATTATCTGTGCGTGTGCTTGTCGCGTGTGTGTGTGTGTGTGTGTGTGTGTGTGTGTGTGTGTGTGTGTGTGTGTGTGTGTGTGTGTGCATGCAGGGATTAGTTTAATTGTGTTTATAAGATATGATGTGATGACTACAAGACCTCAAAATTAGACAAAGTGGAATAAACAATCCAGTGCATGGTTATAATGCATAAAATGTTTAGGTTTTCACACTTGCATGTGTGTTTGTTTGTATGTGTCTTTGTGTGTGCATTTGTGGGGGTGACACCTCCAAAACAGCAAACACATCCTCCCAACCACTATAACCTTCACCGACACACAGGTACACAGTGCATCAGTATACAACATATCTCTTTTTTTACAAGCATTGGGGGGGGGGAATTCTCTCAGAGAAGATTAGTAAGAAGTGACTGAGTCACCATAATGAGTACGCAACTCCTAGGAGTTAGTATCAAAATTTTCTACAAAAAATGTCTATGTCATTTTACAGAGCCACGATTCACTGAAGTAATGGTGTATTAATGTGCCCTCTTTACAACAGTTAGGTGTGGTAGTGATGGTGTAAAATTCAACACAGTTCACTGATTAAAAAAAAAGTCTCACTGTTTTGTTCCTTCAGCATACCTCACTGCTTTCACATGAAAATATAGGGTAAGTTCTTATAAAACAGACTAACTGTGACCTGGACTGGTTATCCATAAAAATAAGTGACCTAATGCTATTGCAAAGAGAATAGTGTGGGTTACATACTCTGCTGGTTGTCTAATGTAAAAATATCCTTCAGCTACCTTTACGAAGAGCACACTAGCAGCAGGCTCAGGTTTTAAACTCATTAAAGGGCTCGTTTGCTTAGTGAGGATCAGTGCACGTTGAACACGGCAGACTGGAAAAGGTAGGGTGAAACTTTTCACATGCATTCTACAGTTTCCTGAATACATTGTTGATATAGGGGCAAGTCACTCAGAGAGGTGTGTCATAGTAGTCAGTATGCTGATCTGTCCCAGGCGGCTTCTGCTGTTTCTGCTGATGCTGCTTCATAATCTCCTTCACCTCCTCCTCCAGCTCCGGAGGAATGATGAACTGGTCATCCGGGTCGGGCTGAGCAGGAGCTGTGAAGTAACCCCCAGACTTTTTAGAAGGAGCATCAGCAGCCACTTCGATGAGGTTGTGACTTTTTTCCTGTTGTGCCACTGATCCGTTAATCTGCCTCTTTCCAGGCAGCTTTTCTCCATCTCCACATACAGCTCCAATGCTCTGCCATGATTCATCTCTCTCCACCCTGTTGTCAGCCGCCCCATGGACGACGTCAACACCTTCCTCCAGGGGTACTTGGGTGCATGTTGAGGGAGGTGATTGAGAAAGAGGATGCAAGGTGCAGTTCTGACCAGATAATGAGGGTGCAGATATTGATGAAGACAACACTGCTTTTAGGCAGTGAACGTCTGCCTCGACCTCCACACGGCTACCATTGGAGAAAACACCGGCGATGGGCTGCTCGTCATCACTGTCCAGCCCATTGTCAGACAAGGCGCTTGAGAAAGTGGCACTAGACAGCTGTCTCTGGAAAGAGCCAGCTAAACAGGCAGGATGTAGAGCGCAGCAGCTGCGTGCAGCTGGCAGCTCTGAGGCTGGAAACAGGTACTGGCAGGGCTGGCTAGCTGTGTGGTTCTGCTGGCTTTGCAGGGACAGTAAGTGGGCCTGTTGGTGCAGGTGCAGATGAGGGTGGTGAGGGTGCTCCTGCATTAACACCAAAGAGCTTTGTGGAGGCTCGTCAGACGAGGCAGTGGAGCCCACCTCGCTGCTCATCTCACTGGTGCTGATCTCACTGCTGATCTCACTGCAAGAGGATGGTGGTACAGGCAGCGAGCCGTCAGAGGGACGCTCCTTCATGCTGGAGGAGGATGGAGGATAGGATCCTAAGCCTGGGCTTGGTGGAGGAGGTGAAGGCTCAGAGCAGCAGCAAGAGCAACAGTCTTCGCTCACACTGAGCTGAACCACAACGGCACACAGGCTGTCGGTGCAGCCATAGCCCTGGGCTAGTGTGCACAGCTTTTTAGCTGCTGCCAGGCCATCGGGCACCTTTCGAACAGCATCCACGGCCTCAGAGGGAGAGACTGTGTCCCACAGGCCTCGGCTGCCTAGGATGAAGAACTCATCCTGAGGAGTGAGAGTGACTGTCTGGACATAGGGACAGGGAATGACAGACGGATAAAGGAAGGAGTAGCCCATGATTCGTGTGGAGTCAGTCACCCCATTCACCTTATTATCCTGTGGAAATAAAACAAATCAAATGATTACTCAAACAGTTGCACTACATTTAAAATAAAGGCATTAGTAAGAATTTTGTACCTCAGTAATGATTGCCCTGTAGTGCCTGATCCTGCGGTATTCCTCCTCACACCCTACGTTGTGGAGCAAAGAGAGGGCCAGGGCTTTTCCGTCACGACACAGGATGGCCTGGCACTTGCCCACATTAGCAGCAGTGAGAGTGAAGCAGCCACCATGGTCTGTAGGGTTATGTCGGATGTGACAAAGAGCTGCAGAGCCACCCAGCTTCTGCCCCGCCGTCCCAAGTTTCCTGAAAAGCCATAAGACAATAGTTTATTATACAAACTGAAATAAAATTCCCAACTTTATTACCTATTATTGTTACATTGCTTTAGTAATTTCATGCATTACCATAAACATTGAGCAGCGCTCTTGACAATCATTATAGACCAGGGTAGAATGGACTGGCACATCTCTAAAAAACACTTGGTTTTTTATCAAAATCAAGTCAAAGTTTGACATTAAAAAACATCAAAGCAACTTTAATCTAATAATTCTCAAAAATCAATAAATAAATCCCAGTGACCCTGGAAAAAGAAGCAAGCGGGTCAGAAAAAGGATGGATGGAATAAATAAATAAATCCTGTCATGTTTGATTCACAAACCTCTGCATGACGAGGAAGGTGTTGGTCATGTATTCCTCTTCGCTCTTTGTCTTGTGTATCTCTTCAGCCAGCACATCATTCATAGTGCACTGCAGGAGGTAGGGCACTTCTACGTTCCTGTCTGCATCAAACACACCGTACAGAGCTTCACGACTGCCACAGAAGCTGTTCACTGACAGAGCTGCAACACATAGCCTGGAATAGAAGAGGTATGAGCACCGTAAATAAGCAATAGGAGCCTCTCATACAGAATAACAGTTCAGTAATATACTAGAACCCCAAAATCTTGCTACCTGGGCACCACCTTTATACATGCTGAAATATTTGCTTTGGATTGAATATTCAGTAAGCAGTATAACATTTCAGCCTATATTGTGTGTATTCTGTTTTATCAGAATATACACAACGCATGTTTTAATGTAGAGAATGCATCAATAACTCCACCGGATAGAGTCACATTTGTTTGGCCATTAGCGTTCTCCTAAGGCTTGTATTAGTGAAGCTTCAGTGGATGACGACAGCAGAGAGAGTGGAACATTGACAAATAAGTTGAACTTACTTGTTCTTCACACCTGAAGCTTCGGTGTAACCATGGCTCCACACAGCAGGCCCTCCAGTTGCCTCATTGGAGGAGAAGGTCGGAGGCGTATCAATGCGGAAACATCGAATATTACTAAAAACCAGAAAATAATTAAAACCTACACACATATCCTGTTGAAACATGCATGGATCAGCCATATTTATGACCTTTATGACCACTGACATGTACACAAAATGTATCTGATTATTTTTGTGTGATGTTGGCCCTTGTTAAAGCATGGGATAGCTACATTACACAGCCAAACTAAGAACCACTGCTTTAAGGGAACAGTGTGAAGGATCAGAACCTGTCCTTTAAGATGCAGCTCTTTTAGCCATGGCGTCCGAGAAGGACCAGTGACAACCTTATGACAAGGTCATGGGCGGCAATGGCTCAGTAATACACGTGTGTGCAGTACTGACTGATCTTTTTGGAATGATCACTGATGAATTTTAGTTTTGGTTCAGATAAAAATTGTAACATATAGAGTGCATCATAGTTTGTTAGACATTTGATCAATAAGCTTTACAGGATTTCTGAGACAATCAGCAGATCTAATTTGATATTTCTTGCAATACATAATACGTTAAAACGCTATTTGCAAAAAAATCTCTCAAAACACATACTGTATATTAAATACTAAAGCTTGACAGATTACTTTACACAAGTTAAAAAAAGCCTGTGAGTCAGACTTTGCCCAACCCCATATTATATGAAAACATTTCCTCACTATCACGTACTTTAGCTGCTCCAGGGTTTTGTGATCCAGGTTGAGTCGAGGGTTTCCTGTCAGGTCCAGTTCCTGCAGCTTCGGGGGTAGATTCTCAGGTAGAGTGATCTCAGTCAGCTCGTTACAGCTCAGATCCACACACTGACGATACAGAATAACATTTCATTACTCACACAGACACATAGAATTACAATTACAGTCAAATATTTCTACATCCACAGAGAGGTGACTCACTTTCATCTCCAGCAACTGCATAACTTCTGGGAAGACCTCGATGACATTAGAGTGGGCGATGAGTGTGTGCATCCGTCGGCAGTTCATGATAGTGGTGGGGACAGTCTTAAGCATGTTTCCACTTAAGTCAACTTCCTCCAACTCCTCCAACTTGGCCATTTTGCTGAAGAATAAAAACATGACAGGTCATGAAACACACATACTGTACATTAACCTGATTGAATCAAAGGAGTAATCTGCTAAAAATGCAGCAAAAAACTAAAACAAAATCCTGTATATTATATAGATTTATTATTTGATTGTTCTACCTGAAGTTTGGAGTTTTCACAGTAGAAATAAAAGCACTTTATGAATAAAGTACATTTACAAATTTTACAATTTTATCACCACATTGTACAGTAAAAAAATAAGCAAAGAAAAAAATAAAAATAAACTCCATAAATTTGAATTTGTGCTTTTTTACCTGGCTGGGAAGGTCTGAAGGTGGTTGTAGGCCATGTGTAAAACTCGTAGGTGTGTGTGTCCTGTAAGCATTGGCACACACTTGTCTGTCAGGCGGTTATTAGTCAGGTAGAGCTCCTGCAGGATGCTGTGGTTGTCCTCTGACAAGGTGGATGGGGGCAGATGCTCTAGCTTGTTGGCAGATGCATTAACACTTCGCAGGCTGGAAGTTCAAACAAAAGGCCAAAGATACTATAAAGATAAAATTAAAACTCAACATGTACTGTATAGGTAAAACCATCAACATTTTTAAAGTAAATGTCTTTATGATTTCAGGACCATAACTTTCTCATAAAAATACCCAAGGTTGGGTTCAATTACATTTTCAATTACAATTATGTCTACAATTGTATATGTTCAATTACAGCTCAATTATGATTACAGTGACCAGAATTTTCCCAATTACAAATAAAATCACAATTATTATTTTCCCCCTGAAAGTCAATTACAATTATGTCCTCAATTATTAAAGTTCAATTACAATTAATCATAATTACTGAGTCTTTAATAAATAATCCCATAAAATGTAACCTTCCTCTTGTGTTAGCATCTCTAATGATAACGGTTCAGTTTGACCTATGTCTTAAATCAGCTGTAAAATACACTAAAAATTGTATCTATCATCTAATTAAGTAGTTCCCAACCTTTCTTGTCTTGTGTACCCCTTGAACCTTTTTGTCATACCATGAGTACCCCTTCACTCATACGTGTTCATGGTTCTCCAAAAGTAGAACATAACACAACTGAATATTCAACGCAAGTTATTTTATTTCATCTTTTAAGTTGAACAATTCATATTCAGGCATTACCTTCTTATTTAACATAAAATGATGTTTCCTTTAAGGCATTTAAACTTTAAAAACAAGTCATTGCCCACACGTACTATTTTATTTACGAACTTGTGAAAGGACTGAGAATATTTTTTATTATCTTGGAAATAAATTCTTAATTTTTCCATGTACCCCCTGCAATGTGCTCATGTACCTGTAGGGGTACGCGTACCCCTAGTTGGGAAAAACTGATCTAATTTTTATCTTGTTAGGCTTCCTTATCAATGAAAATATTGAAAATATTAATTTTGGTATGGGCGTCTGAGCCTTTTTTTCTGTCAGTATACCCCTATATTTATTTATTTTTTTAAATTGTGTAATGATCCTCAAGGAGAGACAGCGAGAGAGAAAAAACTGGCATAAGGCAGAAGCCACTTTTCATTCTCGGCCCTACTGCCCTCAGGAGAACTAACAGGAAAACTTCATATGAAACGTATTCTAAAAATTAACTACTAATGTGTAAGACAAAACTATAACATGGTTTCTCGGTTTTGCGTTTAATTAATTTGTAATTGACAGTTTTTTATACATTTTAAATTTCCATCTCCAATTACAAATACAAAGTCAATTATCTGAACTCAATTACAAATCAATTCCGATTACAACTGCAACAGATTCTTTCAATTACATTTATTATTATGTCATAATCATAATTAATTATCAACCATGCGATTACAATTGTAATTGACCTGAACCCTGGTAAAAGCTACCTGTTGGAATTTAAGAACAGATTGCAGGGAAGCTCAGCCAGTTGGTTGTGCTGCACATCCAAAACCTCCAGCAGAGGATGCTCCACTCTTTCAGGAAGCTTCTGCAAGTGGTTGTGACCTGCACTCAGCTTTCTCAGGCCATTGTTACACAGCAACCTGCAGCAAAAGGATACAGGTAAGACACTCAATCAATGGATGGATGATGAGACCAAAGAACAGTAATGTCTGAAGATTAAATTAATCACTTGGACACTTATAGCGAACAAGATAAAACAAAGACAATAAAGGGGCAGAGAAATGAACAGGGAAAGAAGAAACAATGCTTGACAGTCAAAGGCAAGATGAAGAAATGGTACTTTTGTAATGACCTGACCTGTAATGGAGGAAAAGAAAAGGGCTCTATGGGGATAGATGGCCTGCAAATGGCAGTGAGAATAGTGTTGTGCTCGACTCCATTTGAGGCCTAACAGGCAGGACACTCACCGTGCTGGGAGTTCAGCGATGAGATTGTGGCTCATGTCAAGAACTTCTAGCTTCTTTGCTTCACATAGCCAGTCTGGCAGTGACTCCATATGGTTCCTATAGGAGGGAAAAGAGTGATGATGATAAATTATGAACAATTTGTGAACTGAGATCTATAATGCACAGAAATCCTGCTCAAACTCAAACATATTTTAAGTCTTGGAAGTTTTTTAAAAAGTAATTGAACTTTTTATGAGATTTATTATGCTTAGTGAATTCCTTCAGGTCAGGAAAGAACTCATTTTAGTTCAATAGCCAAATACGGACCATCACAAGTGAGCTGCAGGCTTTAGGCGGGAAAACTAAAAATTTCAACATTAATGTGCCCAAGTTTGTACTTTATAAATTAGACATAAAGTATGGAAGGCATCAACAATATCTAAGCAATAGATACTTAAATGTCCTTTGATTTATTTATTTTTTGATCAAATTATTATTATTATTATTTGGGGAGATTTGTGGAAAAATTGCAGGATTTAAGAAACATTTTGAGTTCTTTCAACAACAATTTACAACTGAATTATTTGGTAATTTACACAATGATTCATGTTTTCTCAATCGTTTTTCACTTTCTACTGTGGGCCGTATCAGATGCTCTGAAGGGCTAGAGTTGGCCACCGGGCCTTGAGTTTGACACATGTTCTAGGTCAATAAGTAACACTTTCAACAACTAAAAAATGCTGTTTCCATTTTTTTTTTTTTTGCTTATTTAGCCACCAGTGCTGCCACGTCATCAGATCAGATGTATTAAAAGTCAGGTTGTCTGATTCAATATTGTATTTCACCACCACACATCCAACGATCCTTTCACTGAGTGCAGACAGATGACTAACACCAAACACCATTAACACTTTCCTCTCCAATGCAGCTTTTATTGCTACAGTAGTGTAAAAAAGCAGCAGTGTGGGTGCATATACTCTCTCACCTCGAGATGTCCATGCAACTGAGATTGGAAGGCACAGGGTTGACATCAAGCAGTCGTAGCTCTATAGGGAGAAATATAAACATATTAACCTTCAGCAAGAAGAGACATACACTATTACCATAACAGTAGAGAACAGGAGGTAGCATTTAGGAGGGGCAGGATGGCAATGACAGCCTGGAGATGATATGTGATAAGACTACAGACAAGAGCTGACAGATAATTTTAACTATAACACATTATATCATGATATTAATTATTTTTATCACAGTGATACAGTGTGTGTAAATATAAACACACGGTGGGATAGTGGTTAGCACATCTGCCTCCCAGCAAGAAGGTTATGGCACAATATCTGTGTACAGTTTGCATGGTCTCTGGTCTCTAGTTTGTCCATAAAGGGAATGGTAGTGTGTGTGTGTGTGTGTGTGTGTGTGTGTGTGTGTGTGTGTGTTTGCCCTGCGATAAACTGGTGCCATGTCCAGGATGTACCGCTGTCTAGTGCTCGTTGACAGCGAGTGTACAAATACACAATATAATTTCACATTTGGTTTCAAGAGATAGAGATTAGGGTTATACTGAGTGTCATTGTTCAAAACTGTTTATAACAGCACATGCACTAAACCCACTGTTGTTGGAGGCATAGAGGCCTTTGAGCAGGCAGCCCTTGGCCTTCAGGCTAGTGATGTGGTTCCTCTCACAGTGCAGCAGCTCTAGCCTGGGAAAGACTGAGACGTCCAGCTCTGTCAGTTTGTTGTCCCTTATGTCCAGCTGGGTCACATGCCTCAGCAAGTCGGGCTCATCGGGCACCACAATGGAGATCTTGTTTAGCCTGACAGGTGAAGTGAAGAAGGGGAATGGTTAGCTCTGTCCTTTACAAGTAAGTAAATAGATATATTTAGCAGAGAGGAAGAAAGAAGCAACAGCAAGGTACACTGTACTGAAATCCACTCCTCTAAATGGTCACCTAAGCCCATTCACTGTAGCTTTTCAGACATCTGATGGAACCAACATGCGGAACTTATTTTCTGGTGCCTTGATGCCTGCCTTTCTGCACAAGTTTTGGATTTATCTTTGTGTTTTTGTTTACATCATCAATAAAAACAAATAAAAAAGAAATTGTGAAACTTAATCTAGTATAGGTACTCACTTCTAATAAAGTTGAATTAATTAGAAAAATCTTTCATGGGCTGCTTTACCTTAGGTCTATGTGCTTGACACGAAGAAGCCTGAAATTTTGCAGTCTGAGTATTTCTAGGTGATTGCCGGCCATGCACAGCTTCTCCATGGAGGCCAACCTCTCAAGCACCTGGGGCAGGTGAGTGAACTGGTTGAAGGAGAGGCCCAGGTAACTTAGCCTCAGCAGGGAACCCAACTCATCAGGCAGGTTTCTTAGGTTGTTGCCATCCAACAATAGTGTCTGCAAACTGTGAAAGAGATAGCAGATAAGTGGCTACCTACATGAATGCCATTAAAGATGCCAGAGACCACATGCGGGAGCTCCATTTGCAGGCAGTGTAAAAAATGACCAGCAGGTGGCAGCAGCAGGACAAATACCATGCTGACCTTTTGAGGAATCTAAAGCCAGCCTACTGTACTACGAATAAGCTTCAATGTGAAAGAGGTACTACACAAGTCATAACTCATCTCTATAACAAAAGATTATTCTGATCAGGGCTATGGGGTGCTTAAATCTATGCCAGCTCTCATTAAGTGCAGGTCACCAGTACTTTGCAAGCCTAACACACATGAACAAGCAATAACAGACATGCACTCTAACAGTCACGCTACACTGTAGCTAACCCGTCATGCTTGTTTGGTTTGTGAGAGGAAACCGTGAACTTTGAAAAACTACACTCATTGTGAGACTAAGGTCCAAAAACCCCATGACCCTCTAGCTGAGAAGCAGCATTCCAACCCTCTGTGCTGTAGAGTAGCTCTGTTTTAGTAAATGCTCTTTAAATTTAGTCAATAATTCAGTCTCTCCTCTAAATAATGCCCCTGGTAAATATTTCTGACACTCTTACACAGCGAGAAGGGGGCTTTTCGACAACTAAGGGGGGCTGATTCTGCAGTTCATTCAAAGCCTAAAAAATTCACAGCATCACATAAAAAATATTTAGATTGGGTAAATGCACTGCATCACATAATTGTAAAAGTTTTGGATTATAACCAAAAGGGCAAACATTTTGGTAAGCAGAATGAGAGTGTCGTCTAAAATAAGGTTAACAAAATTTCTCAGCCAGCAGAAACAAGAGAAGGATCACTTTAATAAATAAATCAATGATCCAACAATGGATAGTCCTTATAAGATGTATTTTATGAAATAAAAAGTGAGAAAAACCAAGTCTTTATTATATCATCTGCGATGTTGTTGTTTTTAAGCCATACAATTGAGCTAACCTCATATTTGGCTATGAACCCTCTTACCAGTGACACACGCAAATCTGTGGTTTACTTTGGGAAAATGTTTACATGTTGCTTTGCTCTGAATTCTAACCAAGACCTGGTTAATGTCAGCTCTAAATATCAGTGTGTTCATTAGTGTAGAATTATTAGAATCATTAGTGTTATATCAAGTGCCCTAAAGTAGTGGTTCTCAGACTTTTTTGGCTCAAGTACCTCCTTTCTCTTATTTCTGAATCCAAGTACTCCCTTGGTACGACTACAACATTTTGCTCAGAACACAATGAAAAAGCAACTATAGCGCATGATGATGGGATGAATGAGTGATAACACACATTTTAAAGAATCTCATTTTGTAAACAAGTGGATATATATATTATAGTATATTGTTTTTAACATTTATATTAACTATTGATATAATTTTTCCTACTATGTACTTGTCTTTCATGTATTCTCATTCAAGTTATTGGCGGGCAATGGCAGCGCCTGTGCTCAAAGCGAACAGCAAAACATGCACATTTCTCCGTGAACACGGAATTATAAACGCTGATATTTTCAGCACATGTTTATAACCTAATGCAAACCTTGGATGTACAAGACATTTTGTGTGTAATTAATTTTCCCACTGGGTTTTTTTTTTTGTTTTTCCTTGACAAAGGAGGGTCTAAGGACAGGGGATGGCATTTATTATCCATTTGCTTAAGTCCAGCAAACATTGGTGCAAACTTTATTTATCCATTTATCATGTGCATGTCCCATAGAATTAAACCAAGGAAATTGCACATGCTATTTTACTTTGCACCCGCAAATATACCCCTTTATAACACCACAGACTACAGAGTATGTACACCTCTTTGTACATCCAACCTTCAAACACATACTCATTTGGCCATAATTGACAACTCTACTTAAGCTCCCACTATATCAATACATACTTCTGACGGGCACTTTACTAGTTCTACAAAAATAGAACAAGAATGTGAGCAAAAAGTACCACCAATACAAATAACCTAAGAAAGTGTTACATAATAGGAGAGAGCAGAACTTTAGCTTGAAATTAATTCTTGGTATTGCATACTTTGTCATGGCACCCACAGAGTTGGGGACAGAGGCCAGGTAGTTACAGCTGAAGTTGACTTCTGTCAGAGATGGGATGTCACAGATGGCCATGGGAAACTGGCTGAGGTGGTTGTTGGACATATTGAGGCTCCGAAGGCGAGTAAACCTGATCACAGGTGAGAAAAAAAAGATTAGAGGAGAGGATGAAGGAAAGGAAGTAAGAAATCACTGCAGTGCATAATACTATCTTGTAAATATTAAAGAGTAACTAAAACCCACTGTTTTCTGCTGAAAACAAATGTATTTGGGTATGAAGTAGTGTTGTTGATTGATTCTTATCCAACACTCTTATCATTTTCCAAGTATTTCAATTTAGCTTATTGACTGTCCACTATGGCTATTGTGCTCAAATTTTGCTATTGGCTGAGAATGGTGGTCTGTGACTTTTTAGTAACTTGTTACTCACAAACCAACACTGTTGGCCCCACCCCTCCTGTAAAAATTTACTTTGCGAACTGTCGTGAGGAGGTTGAATTGAGAGAATAGAGATATAGTGAATATTGAGTATGTGGTCAGTATAGATTTTATAGTATAGACTGGGCATGTCTTAACTGCTCCATGAGACCCCCTCATAGTCAAGGTATCTTTTGCATTTCCTGCCTAAATCTGGGGGTTTAGTTACTCTTTAATATTTCAATACAGTATAACATATTCATAAATATATGTGGGTAATGTAGCAAAAGCATTTGATTTTATATGAAAATGCACAGATATTTTTAACACAAGTATACCCAAAGGTCGCCTTAAACCTTCATGCTTGGTTGTTGAGCAAACAAATGCATCAGACATGGGTGTTGTACTTTTAAACACAGGCCACCAGCAAGATTCAGCTTTCACATCACAGTACAGCAACCTTTACAGTTGTCAGACCCCTAGAGAGGGAGCTAAAGAAGCAAGTAAAGAAGGGAAAATTACAGTTTTTTCTTTATTTAACATCTGTGGATGCACACAAGCACACACAGACACACTATGGTGGCATAGCACACTGGGTTAGCTGACTAACATATCCTTTCAAAGATTGACAGAGAAAGAGAAATAGGTGACCGGGACATTAGTGCAATCAATTCAGGTAGCAAGGACAATGCAGGGTAGGGATTCTAGCAGGTGATTTGTAGAGAAGGACAAATCCTCCATTAAGACAATTTCTGAATAACTTTCAGCCCTTAAAACTCTCGTATATTATACTAATCTTTCTTTTAAGCAATTGAACTAGCACAATAAAAATTAAACTTACTTAACCATAAGGCTGCATGATTAATCAAAATAAAATCGAAATTGAATTATTTATTGAGGGGAATTTTTAAAAAGCCAAAATCTATTTTCCCATTTAATCATGTGAAATCATGGCACAAGACTCTCTTCCTGGGCCGTTTTTGGGCTGCGCTCCTCCAGGCCACCGTAGTAATAAGCGCTACCCAAGCAAAGAAACAAATAATCATGGTTTCAGCTGAAAATAAACATGATTTCACGTCAAAGAAGGAAAGAGCAGGTCAGTTGTCTGGAGATGGTATGACTTTGCTGACTTTGCTGCACAACCAACTTGTTTCAACCTCTGCGTGCTGTGCAGGGAAATGACACGTCACTTATGGAAAGGCTGGAGCTACATGGAAAAGGATTATGGATGTGGCTCGAAAGATATGATCCTTTTACAAACAGTTGAAAAACAAGTTTGAAACACATACTTAACATGATAGACCCCAGCTACAACCTCTTCTTTTTTTTAAATGTGAATTTTGTATTTTTTGTTTCTTCTCATTCAAAGTTCTCTTTTTAAAAATGCTACGGGATTACATTTTGGCTGGGGAGGTTGTTATTTTATCACTCCCAAGGGGGATTTCAAATGACTTGTTAAAGTTTTCTAGCTGCACTTTATTCCCAATACGAAAATTTGTTTTCACTACTTTTATTAACAGGTGGGACACTCCAAATGGAAGCAGCTTTTCCTCAGCCTCAAAACTGAGCCTTTTCTTGGGTGCCTTTTCATTTAAGGCCTGATAAAAGTTCCACGTTTAGCATACAGGCAAAACAGTTTGTCTCAACTTTAAATGGCATGATTTTTTATTTTTATTTTTTTTGATAGTGCATTAATACATTCTGAACCTTGTGGATAGAGGTTGGTGTAAACAACGTATGTGTTAACCCGAAGCAGATATTTAGTGTCATACAGAGTATGAAATTAGGAAAATATCATGGAGGCAATTTTGGCCTCCGTAGTCTAAAAAACTGGGGCATTTTTTAAAATGATTGCCCTTGCTTCCAATTCATACTGCTGCTGAGCTGCTTCCATCGCTTTTTAAAAATGCTCGGATCGGCCGAAAGTGGCTTCAGTGGAAAACCCTGGTCACCTCCTCAAGTCCGAATATGTGCAATATTAATAATATGAACACTATTAACTCATTCAGTGCCAGCCATTTTCAGATTTTCTACCCCACTCAGTGTCAGCCGTTTTTGAGCATTTTGACTGGTTTTAAAGACCCACAGAATATTTTCTACTATGACTATCTGAAACTCCAAGAGCACCCCCCTGGACTGGGAACCTCCCATGGACGATCCCCCAGGCAAAGCCCCCCGGGGAGCGCCCCCCACCTCAGCCCACGAACCAGCCACCGTCCAGTAGAACAGCAGCCCAGGCCCCGCCACCCACCGGACAGTGCAAACCACAAGGCACTGCACCCCCACCCCCAAGAGACCCCACAAAGAGAGCCCCTAGCAACACCCCCCACACTCCCAGAGACCCACCGCCCCGCCATGCACGACCGCTCCTGATGTATTTGTACTCTACATGGTGGCCCAGCCATCAATAGAGAGGCTGGGCCCCCACCCAACAGGCCTAGATATGTGATCCTACCCACCTCCCTTTCCTGGTGCCTCTCCATTCCCTTATGAAAAGGCACTTCCCTATCCCCTGTGTGAATGTGTGTGTTTAGTGAATGTATGAGGTGCAGCAGCAGCGGAGTTAGTGAGCTGTTTCAAACACTCACCGGAGTGTTAAGCTGCTTAGTCACTTTTTTCTCCTCCTCTCCCCTTTTAACTACAGGAATAGTGCATTTAAGGTGATAATAATTTGTTTTGTCCAACCGCTTTGTCACAAACACGTCAGATTCCCCTTGCAGCTTTGGGGCTCTCTGATCACTGTCTGATTCACCTCATCCCGACCTACAGGCAGAAGTTTAAATCTGCTAAACCTATAGTAAGGACTGTAAAGAGGTGGACAGAGGAGTCAAAGCAGGAGTTACAGGACTGCTTTGACTGTACTGATTGGAGTGTTTTTGAAGCTGCATCAGACAACCTTGATGAACTGACTGACACTGTGACATCTTACATCAACTTCTGTGAGAACATGTGTGTGCAGACCAAGACTTTCTGCACATACAACAACAAACCCTGGTTCACACCTCAACTTAGGATTCTGCATCAGGTAGGGATGTAACGATTAATCGTAAGGCAGTTAAAAATCGTTTCATAGGTATCACGGTTGATATCGATTTTCTGAAAATTAAATCGCAGTACTTTTTTTAACCAGCAGAGGGCGCTATCCACAAGTGTAGGCGGCGGGCGGAGTCTGCCAATACTTTCTTTCTGGCCGCCTTCTACTCTTAAATATGTTAATAAATGATTCCTTACCCCTTTAGCACCGAAAGAATATCTGTAATATTACTTGAATATCTGTAAAAGTCACGTTTTTCTATTAGCTCTGTCTGCTAGCATAGCTTCTCTTCTTCACTGCAAGAATATCTGCATGCCAACCGACCACTGTGTTACCAGCGCCCTCTGCTGGTCCAAACAAATATGACGTAAATCAGTGTAATCACAGTTTTTTTTTAAAGTCCAATTGTTAAGGCACAAAATACATTTTCAGTTGCACTTTTAAAAAGAAAAAGAACTATTATGCAGTTTTGCATTGTTTATTATAGAACCAGAATTTAAATTAATAGGCTTCATTTTCATTTGTATTATTCCTTTATTTATTTCATTCAAGATTTATTTTTAGTTAAATTGCATTGTTTTGAATAGTTTATCAAGGGATTCTTTTGACAATGAAATATAAAAGGAAAATAATACAGCATTTTCTAGTTTTTTTCCCAAAAAAAAAATTTGTCTACAGTCCCATTTTGTAAAATAAATCGTGAGAGAATCGTATCGTGAACCCAGTATCGTGAATCGAATCGTATCGGGAGTTGAGTGAATCGTTACATCCCTAGCATCAGGCTAAGGAGGAAGCCTACACGAGTGGGGACTGGGACCTGTTTAAGCAGGCCAAGTACACACTAACCAAGTAGATCATAGTAGCCAAGAGGTGCTACACTGAGAAGCTAAAACAAAGCTTCTCAAACAAAGTCCCTTCAGAAGGGTGGAAAGGCCTGCGTGAGGTTATTAACTACAGGAAACCCTCCCCCCACCCTGCAGGTAACAAAAGACTGGCTAAAGACCTGAATAGTTTCTACTGCAGGTTTTCACACCCACCCCCCAGCTCATTAGCATCAGCCCATCACCTGGACTCTGCCCTTCCTGCTACCCCCACTTCCCCCCCTACCTCACCCCCCACCTGCCCTGAAGATCAATGAAAGAGATGTGTGCCAGCTATTCAAGAAACAAAAGATCAAAAAGGCTCCAGGACTAGACGGAGTATCTCCCTCCTGCCTGAAAGCCTGTGCTGAGCAGCTGGCCCCCATCTTCACACGGATCTTCAATACATCACTGGAGCTGTGTGAAGTACCATCCTGCTTCAAAAGCTCCAGCATCATCCCAGTCCCTAAGAAACCTGCCATCACAGGACTCAATGACTATCGACCCATTGCTCTGACGTCCGTAGTCATGAAGTCCTTTGAGAGGCTGGTATTGAGCCACCTGAAGGACATCACAGGACCCCTGCTGGACCCCCTGCAGTTTGCCTATCGGGCAAACAGGTCTGTCGAGGATGCAGTCAACATGGGACTGAACTACATCCTGCATCACCTCGACTCCCCAGGGACCTACGCTAGGATCCTGTTTGTGGATTTCAGCTCTGCGTTCAACACCATCATCCCGGACATCCTTCACCAAAAACTCACCCAGCTCACAGTGCCGGCCTCCACCTGTCAGTGGATCACCAACTTCCTGTCTGACAGGAAGCAGCAAGTCAGGCTGGGAAGCATCACATCTAGCACCCGGTCACTCAGCACTGGCGCCCCTCAGGGGTGTGTTCTCTCCCCACTTCTATTCTCCCTCTACACCAATGACTGCACCTCAGGGGACCCCTCTGTGAAACTCCTGAAGATTGCAGACGACACCACCATCATCGGTCTCATCCGGGACGGGGACGAGTCTGCCTTCAGACGGGAGGTGGAACAGCTGGCTCTTTGGTGCAGTCAGAACCATCTGGAACTGAACCCGTTCAAGACTGTGGAGATGACCCTGCATACAATCTGTTTAAACTCCTCCCCTCCGTCAGATGCTACAGATCACTGTATGCCAAAACAACCCGCCATAAAAACAGTTTCTTCCCCCAGGCTGTCACTTTGATCAACACAAAACAGTCAAAGAGTGTCAGACCTGGATCTGTGAAATAACCCTGGAACTAAACATAACAACCCTGGAACAATCTGTCACTGAGATGTTCTCCTGCACTCCTCATCAATGCACTACTGTACTATTATCTTATTATTATTATATTTTGTTATTATTTTAATTTTTATACTATTATTATTATTATTATTATTATTGTTATTTTATTTAGTTTTGCACATTCTCGTCTAACTACTGTTTATATTTATGTTTATATTTATTATCATTTTTTCTAGTTGATTGTTATTATTTAATGTTTACACTATTAGAGAGAGCACAGTTCACCAAGTCAAATTCCTCGTGTGTATAACATACATTCTTGGTCAATAAAGTTGATTCTGATTCTGAGATTAAGTCAAAGGCAATATAACGGTTACTAAAAATGGACCTGCTCCAGGTGCTACACCGTGGCTGCCCACTGCTCCCCAGGAAGGGTTTAAATGCAGAGAACACATTTTGTGTTTATAGCTTTACATATATAACAATAAAGTGTAATATATATTCTATATATGGTGTTTTTTTTACCTGTGAGGTAGTTTGAGAGGGAGGACTTCACATTCTTATAGGGTAGGATGAGCGAGGATTGTCAGGAGGAGGAGTTTCTGCGATGTTTCTGCGATGTGTGCGACGTCACATGCGAGAAAAATCCAACTCGCCCATTTGGAGGTGACTTTTTGCAAAATGTGGAATAACAAGGGAGGGAGGAAACAGAACTTTTTGAACTTTGGCCCTCTGAATAAGGCTAAATGGATATATATCACTGTAGCAAAACCATTATAAAGTGATTTTTTTATAATACTGCCCCTTTTCACCCTAAATGATACCCTGATTTCTTATGTATCTTTATCTTTACTGTTACACTGGTGTCCCTTTTCTCTACACAGGACAGTTGCATTTGTGCGTCCTTGGGATACATAGAGAATACTTGCCTGTTAACTCTGAGAATGTTAGTGTTATTGTTAATGTATTGTTGAGTATTGTGTGTTGAATGCCTTTGGGACAAATCAAGTTGTATTGAATTGAATTGACAGTGTGTGTGACAGAGACGCTAAACCTTCTTGCCACAGTGTGCACTGATGTGCTATTCTGAATGACTAACTGACTAACTTCTTTGGGTTGTAGACACTGTCTCATGCTACCTCTAGGGTAAGGGCACTGAGGAGCAGTGGGCAGCCATTTTTGCGGCGCCTGGGGAGCAGTTCGGGGTTAAGGGACTTGCTCAACATCCCACAGTGATGGCCCAGGTGAGGCTTGAACCGGCAACCCTCCGATTACATCCTTAAGTAAGACCAGTTGAGAACCCCTGGTCGAGCCTATTACCCAGGGCCAGATTAACACTTCGATGTACCCTGGGAAACAATTTTCAAGGGCTCCATCATCACGACCCCAGGATTACCATAATATGACAAAATAATAAATACATTCCAGTAATATACATACATTTACTCAATACACCAATATCTAACTGTCATTAAGTGCATTTTGATGTACAGATGTGCAGATGCTCATAGAAATACAAATACACCACTATATCCTTTTGTCAAAGCCGCTCACTCACATATGATGCTATGAAAATAAAACACATCAGCATCAGTATAATCTGGCAAAACAAATATCTGGAAACCTGTCAATTTCTCTCAAAGAAATACTGATCTGGCAAAATATACTAGTGAAAACATTTTTCTGCGTTTCTGATCGCCTTTTCCAATTTTAGTTTCCGTTTAGCACTCCCACTTAGCTGCCTCTCCATGTTTGCATTTTTGAGTTGCGTAGAGCAGTGGTTCCCAAACTTTTTGTGCCAAAGGTACACAAAAGGACAAGTAAAAATCTGAAGACACACCTATTGTGTAAAATAGCCTTTATAACACGTGTTATCACTCATATCATGTACAATATCTGTAAATGTGCATAATTATTTATGAAAGCCAAATAAAATGTGACAAAGACAACTATATTACTCATGAAATATATATTTGCTATATATATATATATATATATATATATATATATATATATATATATATATATATATATATAAACTTAAGTATATTTTAAATGATCCTGATGACATCATTCCAGACTGTAATAATTAAACAACTAACTAACATGCTCAATCAACTGTGGATGAGCCTACATAGATTTGGCAGCAGTATATGTGTGACGTGCATTTGACCGGCAGGTGCGCTGTGGAGGATTTTTATGTCTTCTTTGATTGATCCAATCTTGACATCATTCAGTCAGAGTTTTATATCAGGATGACACTAATGCACAGCCTAATACACCCAACAACATAAACATAAAGCTATCTCATAATGATTTTCTAAAAAGGCCTGACTGTATCAAGACTTTTTTAATGACCGACCCCAAATCTGTACCCCGAAGCATCTATTTTTGCTGTAGCTTTTAATCTGGGACCATAAGCAGGCAGCAGATGGTGCTTATAGAGAGAAAAGTGAGGGAGGCCCATCACATTAAAAGCTTCACTGCAGACTCATCTAACCCTTTGGGGGGATCTAGGCTTGGACTGAGTCAGATACAGCTTGGGCTCATCGGCTATATATGGTCTCAGTTTGAAACTGATCAAATTCCTAGTATGCTGACAATAATGTCTTGCAAGTTGTTAAAGCCTAAGGGGCTTCACTAAATGTGAGTGAATGCAACATCAACAAGAGGACATAGCATCAACATTCCTCGCCAGATTGGTTGTCACACTTTGACCAATCATTATTAACTTTGAGATATGGCCTCAGGAGCAACCAAGTCCCACCAAATTTGGTAAAAATCGGTCTTCACATTTAAGAGATATAAATGCCCCATATTTGCAGTGCCCCCTAGTGGTCTAAATCATTCAAATGTGGCTCATACCCCCACTGTCACATGCCAACCAAGGACCTCTGATTTAGTGTTGTTAGCAGTTATTTTGACCGTGATATGCAAACAGTTTGCCTTTTTGTAGCTAGCTAGAAAACTTCATTCGTTATTAATTTGCACATATTTTGACCGAACAAATTCTTTCCTCAACTTCAGATCAGGTCCAACGGAAGACTCTACATTCCAAGTTTCACGCTGATTGGACAAAACCCCAAGAAGAAGTTAGAAAAAGTTGATTTTGCGGCATCGTAACTCGAGGCAGAACTGGGTGCGGCCTAGCTCAGCTGATTCAGTGCTATACAGAGAACCTGTGGATATGAGATTTTTGAATGTGCGACATACGGTGTGGGAGTTATAGGCCAAAACGCGTTGAGCTTGGTTATGGCGACACCTGCTGGTGGACATATGAGTTTTGAACTCTATCAAGGTATTGATGCCCTGAAGCCACACACCGAATTTGGTTATCCTATTTTAAACAGTTTCTGAGAAAAGCTGTCCACTTTAACTCAAATGGACAGAGCTCAAACCTATATTCCCCTTCCACTTCGTGGTGGGGAAAAAAGGGCACACCTACACAACAACAGAGAGAGGATGAGAACATGAATGTAGTTTCTAATTTCCTTCTCTATTAAAAATGGAAAACAATGAAGATTTACACAAAGTCAATCATAGGTTTTGATGTTCAATGTTATCCGATATGGCGATATTGTCTAACACAAAATTTCTGATTTTAGGTATTAACAGGTACCAATATATATATAGACCCCCTCACCCCAACTTATTTTTGGGTCACATGATATCTCCATGGAAATAACAAATTACACCTACTTTTAATGTGATGCCACAATGGATGTATTCCACAAATAAACATAATCTGTGCAAAAAAACAAAAACAAAAAAGATTATACCTATTCAACTTCAAGAAAGTGTGAAGTGTAGCTCAAAAGTGCCATAGTTATTTTCAATATTTTGTCTCAAATAACAGCTGTCAGCCTCAGCAGTTGTCCAGACTAATTATCTAAGCAGGTCAACAGTTGGGAGTACTCCACAACAAAAATGATATATCTGATGATGTTTACTATGAAACTGCAATAACCAAGTCACATAAAACATTTATTTCATAGTATGTACCGTATGGGGTACAAATCTATTAACAAAGCTAGCGAGTTAGTGCTAGATCAGTTGTTAGCTGCAAACAATCTATATTACTGTGTAAAAAGACTGAAACACATCATAAACCCTGCTTACCTACTGAAAACATTTACAGACTTTGTTTTGGCACACGCGATGGAAGACAACAAACCATTTCTAGTAGGTCAGACTGGTTGCAACAATACGTTTCTGGACTTCTGTTTTTTACAGGAACTGACCCATATTTAAAGGTCAGTTCGAAAAACCAAAAAATATATTCTTTTTCACCACTGGTTAGCACTGTAAAACCATACACAAAGTATATTCAGTAACACACCGCTTGAGACAGTACACTACATATTTCAATATCGGTGGAAAAACTGATACAAATGTTGACTAGTTATGGCAAATATTGGTGGTCCCAACGGTATATTTGGTCATAGCATTTCTTGCTACTCCGGGATTTTCATTGACCAGGGGTAAGTGATAAAAACCAAAAATCGTTACTTAATGTTTTTTTCAATAATGTTTTATATGAAAGACGATTCTGGCAGCACAATATCAACATGTGCGACTTTTGTTTTTTTCCCTCATAAGGGACAGAACGTGCAAGTAAATACCTGTTAAGTTTTGGATTTGAAAATAAGGGAAATTTTCTGGCGCCCACTATGAGCCATCCCACCCGCTCAACCAAGCTCCAGTATCACTTATATTTTAAGATAGGTGTACAAGAAATCTAAAATACCCACTTGTCTACCACTTACTGAATACAATTATGTAATTAGAATGTGGTAGGTCGACCTTTATTAACATTGAAATGCTCTGAACATTCCTACTAGAGCTGGACAATATGGACCAAAACTCATATCTCAATATTTTTTCTCAAAATGGTGATATACGATAAAAATCTAGATAATTTTAGCAAATAAAGTCTGACCAGAAAGACAACTCTGAGTTAAGTTTGCAAACAAACAGCTGCACAATATGTGCACTCATTAATCCATCTAACTGAGCTTTCCATGCTGTTCTGAGAAGTAAAAGCAGAGACTCCTAAAACTAGTATTTTGATACATAATAGGCTATTATATATATATATATATATATATATATATATCGCCAAAATAGAAAACTCGATACATCTTGAATCTCGATATATTGCTCAGCTCTAATTCCTAAATTATAAAACAGCCTAAATAAAAACCTAAATGTGTATATGAAGCACATGTGTTTATTTAATATACTTACAGTTAATAAACAAGTTAACATATTGGATATTCACTGTTAATTTCACATTGCTTGTCTTTAAGTTAGACATTAACATTTTATTTTCATTATATATTTTCTTATAATTTCTCATGCTCACTCATGTGGTTCTCTGGTATTCACTAATGACTTATTAGACATTTGTTGTAGACTTTACATTCTTTAACTCTTTTTTAAAGCAGTGTATATTTGTGGTGCTTGTGATTGGCTGATTTTTCATGGTGACTTACGTAGTTCCTTCTGCTGTGGAAGACGTTAAAATCTCAGTTATTAATCTTACAGAACGTGTAACTGTGTCACATCCTGCTGCTCTTTAGGAAGATAAACTCTTTGTCACAGTTTACAACGTATTTACACAAGTTCTTTGATTTTTTTACCGGAACGTCTTCATTCATCATCTCTCTTCTGAGTTGTTTCCGGGTTTGTTCCTGCTATCTGCATTAATCTCGCAAGAACTGCCACTCAGTCCGTTTCAGGTGGCAGTTCTCGCGAGGCTAGTGATGGCGTTCAGTTTAGTAAAGTATCTTTTAATGATTATTACATTAAAATACGGGATATTTACGGGAAAATACTAATACGGGAAGATGGCGGGAAAGAGGGGTAAAATACGGGAGTTTCCCGGCCAAAACGGAATACTTGACAGATATGCAAGTGAGTTTTGTAGCGTGGCTTGTTATAGGGAAAGACTGTGTCAAGGTCTGGGTAAACACACTCATATTTTGCCTTATACCGCTATTGTAGATGCCAGTGGAAGAGAAGAGACATGCTTGAATTTTTAGTAAGAACCTGTTTTTGGCTTTTTATGAAGATCTCATTTTCTGCTCCAAGGGATGGTTAAAATTCATACCATCTCTAAATAAATTAGCCATTGTGTTTTCTGTTCTTTCTAATTCAAAGCTCATTCTCGCTAACAGATATTGCGGTTGGGGAGCCGTGCAGACATGTGGGGGAGCAGCTGGTGCTCTGTGGCCTGGATGGTCAACATCAAGCTGATTTGGTCCACTGCCAGGGCATGCTGGCTTCAATGGGTGTTTTCCAGTGATGGGGGTGTTTGGGAGTGGATTTCTTGGCTGGGCCATCCAAAAGTGCATTCCCAGCTTTCTGGTAGTGTGGAGCTGGTGGACTGGGGCCTGTTGCCCACAGAGTGATGTTGGTGCTCTCTTGGAGATTTGGCTGGTGTTTCTGGTTCCTGGGGCCTCATTTACAAAAGTGGGCCTAGGTAAGCACACTTCAGCTGGCGTACACTAAAAACCAGAAAGTGCGTACAAATCTTTTTTTTACGATTTATAAACGAGGGCGCACATACGTCCCACACTTTATTCCGTCTATAAATCACAATCAACTCGAAGGTTGCCGCACATGAAGAAACACCTTGCTCTGCCCATTTGATGCCCATAGAAGGTCAGGTGAATGCCCTAAATGAATATTCACTAATACAAATTTCAAGGTGGACCGAAGGGGAAAACAAGCAAATAAAACAAATTTCACTGAATGTGAGGTGGAGGTATTAATTGTTGAGGTGGACACACACAGGGGAGCGTAATTTGGTGACACAGTGTGCATTACAAAGAATACAAAGGCAGATAGAGTTGCCTCATCAGACTGTAACAGGTGAAAAATAAACAAACTTTGCTTAAACGTGACGTACGCATTATTTTTTTTATGTACGCAGCGTTTATAAATGAGGCCCCTGGTGGGGTGGTTTACGAGTTCCTCCTTGGTGTCCCAACTTCCTCTGGGCCTGTGTCACACCCGTAAGCACACACTCACTGTTCACTGTTATTTTCATTGTATATGAGCAGTAAAATAATAAAAGTATTATTCATTTATTTTTTTGAAAGAATGCACTACACTACTACTACTTACCCTACTACTTTGATGACACATGCAGACATGATAAAAAAGAAAGATATACATTAATATTATGTTAATGCAAAAAAGGCTTTAAAAATAATTCTTTATCTGTATAAACGATATGGTCTCATCCTATTTTATGTATGAAAAAGTATTATATCTTGCAATTCAACTCTCTGTGCTGCCCTCCACTGACCCCAATTGGACCCAACAAATACGTTTTCTTGATGTGTCACAACTGAAAACCTACGAAAACCAAGCCATATGAACTTTCCTAGTTGTGTTTATTGTATAGTTAGAATGAAACCATACCTCTGCAGCTGCTGCAGGCGCTGGTCTGCAGGCAGAAAGTTGTGTTTAAGGTTGAGATGGGTAAGGTCGTGGCTGTAGAAGAGGTTGAGAGGAAGATGCTCCAGACTACAAAAGGACAAGTCTACAGAGTGGATCCTCTGGGACACCATCTAAGTAGAGAAAGAATAACCTATAGTTACAAACTACCTCAACTCCATAAGACTTCTTTTGTTAACTGTATGTTGATGGCTTGCTGCTCCAAGGGGTAAAATGTAATTCAGTGGTAGTCGTCTTAGGATTAGTAAGTCAGAAGAAGTAGAGAGAAAGTCCAACGGGTTAGGGATTTAACAGTACACCTTACCACATGGTAAACCCTATTAACCACAGTTGAACACAGTAGTTAGCCCACAAGAAGTGTTATTCAAACACACAGATACAGAGGCTGAGATCTAAAATTAAATGACCATTAAAAAAAGCATTATCTTTAAGGAAAAAAGCCTTTCAGAGTGGAGCTCGAGGTTCAGCAGTTGTCACTGAAGCACGTGCTGCTTCTATCCAGGCTGCTATTCTGAGTTGCCCTCAGGGTGCTGATGACATGCATGTCCCTGTTAATATTTAGAAAAGAGGTTTTCTGGCTATGGCCTATTTGAGCTCAAATAAGAGAGAAAGGAGAAATAGCTATGTGTGGTGTTTATTCGTTTTCTACTTCACAGACTAGACCAGGGGTCACCAACCTTTCTGAAACTGTGAGCTACTTCGTAGTCCGAAGGGCTACCAGTTAGAAAAGCACTTCTTAAATACTAAATGTTCACGCGCTTACTTTAATTAGAGGTTAAGATAATAAGGTAGGCTAGCAGTAACTTAATTTTCAACATGCAACACTTTATTTCTCCTACACTTTATTTCTCCAAGCTTATGCAATTGTTTCATTTTCATTACATTTCATAGAAAATTATCATCTTCCTATTTTACTAGCTACTAACAAAAAACTTTTAACTGATCATATAACATGTAACATTTGGAAAATTCAACAATTATATCATGTTTTCCAAAAATCCATCTTGCGTTTTTATTAATATATTTTATATATCATATTATATATAATATACTACTGACCGGACACCAAATCTGCAGCACTTGAAAATATTGGTCACAATGTTTTAGTGAAAATAAAGAGTTTGAATCCTAGAAAGTAAATTAGATTTTAAGGCTCAAACATATTTGGCCGGACTACGCGAGGACTGTCTGCTCTCCTCAGAGCTTACATACTCAGGCACACTGCTATGTAGTATAATTCCTGTAAAATCCTCCATGTCCCACAATTCTCTGAAGTCCTTGTACTCCTGGGACGTGTTTTAAAGGTGTTGTTTCTTCCGTAGCTCGTCTGTCAGTCTCTCCTCCAAGCTTGTTTTCCTGTCTCCTGCTATATACAATGCCGAGCAGTGTTTTATGTGACACCAACTACACAGAGAAGTGAAATCTGTAGTAAATCTGAGCTTTGCATTTTAATTGAGCATTTAGATGGAGCTCATTGGTGACTCGAGCTCCTGAGGGCACCTCACATGGTTCATGCGGGCTACCTGGTGCCCGCGGGCACCGTGTTGGTGACCCCTGAACTAGACTGATGATTGTGTACCAGAATATACACTGTTGCACATACAAACACCATATCATGGGAATGAAACTCTTGTAGATACTCTGTGTGCTGACCCATCAGTGTCTGACTTCAACTCACAAAGTAATAAGATCTAACTCCCACAACACCAACATTTCCAGTGCAGTGCAATGACTAGGAATTTCCCTGACGTGCCGCCTTCATTGGATTCATATACATGTTCCTTTTTTTTCTTGGCTGGGTTGTTTTATAATCCTAAACTTTTATTTGTTTCTGAGATGTTCTGTAGTGAATTAGCATTGGTTGATTTTCACTTAGTCCTTTCATTATTAGCAGGCTCTGTTTGATACAATGCAGAAGCCAAAACTACGGTGGCTGGGAAGTGTCAGGTGAATGCATTTACAGAAATGAACACAAATGCAAACAGGCCACAACAGAAGTGTTTCCGACGGACCGGTATTACAGTCGGACAGTCGGATGGGTATTATGATATGATAGCCTGATATGAAAAATATAAGAGTATCCTAATCAATTACTTTCATACGCGTTTCGATGTCTTCTTCTTGTTCTTAACTGTTCTGGTGGGTTAAAAACATCCGCCAGAAACGTGTCCGTCTGTAATACCGGTCCGTCGGAAACACTTCCGTTGTAGCCATTTTGCATTCATGTTGTGACCTTTTTGCATTTGTGTTCATTTCTTTAAATTCATTCACCTGACACTTCCCGGCCACCGTACAAAACTAAGTGACTGCAAAGCTTCTGTGGTAGTAGACCAGAACATTTCCACCACTATGGGTGTACTCACACTGGCAATTGGGGCCGTTCCAAGCTCACAGCAGGAATCCCCCCCCCCCCCCTCCCCCCCGTCCCTTTTCTGGCATGGTAGAACGGACGTGATCACCAGCTCAACTCGGTTCCCACAGAGAAACACATCATCACGTTAATTTATGACACACGTATGGCGTTACGTCACCATTAAGCGACTCTGGGTTTGTTGTTGACAGTACATTCTGTTAATTTCATATTTTCTGTTGCGTAGGGTAACTATAAACCAAGATTTACCCAGACACGTGCTCTTTTCACGGACTGGGTTTCCCAGGGCCCCTGAACGCATCACGTTAATTTAAATGACCGTAACTCTGCTCATATTTGTTCTATCGGAGAAATTCCACCAGTTTATGAAAGATAATAAGTTGCTCTTTACAGCCAGTGTCGGTACATTACGGTAATTTTACTCACACGTAACGGAAACATTAAAGATGCTGCTTGGTTTTGACGAAATCGACACAAGGAACAAAGAGAACCAAGTGAGTGAGAAAGAAAGAAAAAAAAACAGACCAAATAACGGTGGATTTATTAAAAATGAAAGACTCTCTCTGACGATAAAAACCACCATGAATGGAGGTTCAAATGGATTTGAAAACAAAGGAGGAAACTGAGCCTATAAAGGTAAGATCAGTTTAATTTCTGGATCAATAAATGTCGTTCTGATTTTGTGGAGCTAGTCTTTGTGTACATTAATATAAGTGTAAATAGATGCTTTTAATGTGTGAGACAATTTAGGACAGAGTATTGGTGTGTTTGTTTAAACTTTGTGTGTGTGTGTGTCTGTGTGTCCATCTGAGCATATTTATCTCCATCACTTTCAGTTTTCCTTTTGATGAATATGACATTATCTAACTCTTCTTTTATTTCTTCTTCTTTAAGTCCATGCAGAGTGGACACGCCCCTCCCTGGACATTAAAACCATGAGCTGATCCTAGTTTCCATCATCTGGTTTAGACCCATCACTTCCACACAGAATAAAGCTCAGAGTCAACATGGGAACATGGGATGCACTTCTTTATTGAAATGTATATTAAATGATTATTTAATTTTCTGTGATTTTATTTTTTAAGAGATGTTTTTAATTGTTTCAATAATTTAGAGACTTAAGGAACAGATTGTTATAATGCATAATAAAGGTGATTTACTTGAGTCAGCACTAATTTCAGATTGTTTTTAAGTCTTTGTATAAAATTACTTTAACAGGACAACAATGATGTGCAGAGCTGCAGTAATGTTGGCTTCATACAATAATAATAATAACAACAACCACTGCACATGCCACCAGAGAAGCTTCCAGTAAATAATTTCCAAATAAAAAAAGTTCACTGATGGTGACATTGAGATCTCAGTGTCACCATCAGTGAACTTTTTTTTTTTTTTGTAAATTATTCATTGGAAGCTTAGATATTGTGTGACAAAGATATCAAAGTTTGTTGTTTTGAGAAGAGTCATATTTATGATTAAAAGTTATGATTGTATTATATTCTAAAGTTTAGAATTATCTGGCTCGTCTTCCTTTCTTTCTGTTCACAGCATAACCTTATATTTCGTTCTACAAAATGTGTTGACAGCTAATTTTACTGATTATGTGCATTATATACAGTATAAATGTGTAGATTTAACCAACTGTTAGAGAAACCATTTTATTAAATACGAAGCAAACGACATGCAAACAGAAAAACAAAGGTAGAAATAGTGTATTTAAAATATGAAATTAGTGAGTTGTTAAAGTGCTGAGGTGCAGCGGAGGGTCTTCTTCTGCAGAGACGTGATGATGAGGGGTCCGAGTAAAACCCAAAATTCCATGGTAATTTTGAGGGTATAAACATGCATATAAACACATTACTGGTATATTAACCCATATAAACCAAAAAATATAGAAATAGGACATTTTACGGCTGAAAATGTGTAACATATTACTGGTATTTTGAGAACAGGACACATGTAGATTTCTGAGCAATTCATTATAGTTGTGCAGGACTAACAGGAACTCCACATACTGAAAATTGATATTGTCACATGTGCACTAACACGACACGACCTACGAAGAAAACTAAAATAAGATTAAAAATAAATAAATAGTTGCAACAATTTGCAGTCTTGTTCCAGGTTCTGCTGTCATAATATTCCCAACCTTGTACTTACAATGTTTAAATGTTTTGTTTTTAAGATTCATGTTACATTTTGCAAAAGGTTGCACTTTATTTCTGGCTTATTGATTTTTGTTTGGAAAATTATTACCCTTTCTTTCAGACATTTCATTTATTTGGGCTTGTATTTGTGATGTTCTGTTTTTGGTTACATTTAGATGAATAAATTAATACACTACACTTTGCTCCCCGAGACACTGTGTTTCTACAGAGTTTGTGAGTATGTGTCCCAGAACACTGAAATACCGTATATATACATTTATATTATTTATACATTAGCAGCAGAACAATGTCCAATTTCCATTTTTTTCTGGGTTATATAATAGCCAACCACATGTGTCCTGTCCACAAAATACCAGTAATATGTTACACATTTGCAGCAGTAAAATGTCCCATTTCCATATTTTCTGGTTTATATGGGTTAATATACCAGTAATATGTGTTTATATGTATATTTAAACCCTCGGAAATACCCGGACCTGATGATGAGCTGCTACACTCCGTTACTGTCCCGCTGTCGGCTGAACAAAGAGAAGTCCTGATGGTCATTGTAAGTGTCGTTGAAATTACTTTGCACTTAAAGACATTAATAATTTTTGTTTCAAAGGCTAAATATTTTTTGTTGAAAATTATTATAATTTATACTGTAACAATATGTTGTATTTTCTAAATAAGATGCATTTATTTAGCTATGAAGTGAAATTTTATTTATTTTGTGATGCACCCTTTATTATCGCGAGGTTTTAGTTTAGTATAAGAGGCTGTGAGACCTGCATTCACCCGGAAATGCAAGAGACTTTGATTGAGCAACCTGCAGCAGCACATGGTATTTTGAGATTATTGTTTTGAATTTTTCTGTAAATGTGTAAGCTACTGTTCTAATTATTGTATGTCAATTTAGAATGCACAACACTGTTAAGACTATCTGCCCAAGAACCTCCGAAGTGACAGGCGGTCATTTTATTTAGTACATGTGTTACCCGTGACCAAGTTATGTGTTTAAAGTTTGTATGTACTTCATATCCTGTAGTTTTCACGGCGTTCATTCACCCAAGTAAAGCGCCCGTCTTTGAGAAGCCGTGCCTGTGTCGTCATTTCGGAGCCACAGTCATGTTGTCCTCTTCCTCCATGAGTGATGTTGTTCATATATATCAGGTAACGCCAACTCTGAACTTTTCATCAGCCAACGAGCACTTCTGACACCACTATCATTGCGGAATGCGGATGTTTATGTGCCGTAAAGCGTCGCGCGGTACCAACGTCATCACATTTTGCGCCCGGGTCGAGTCGAGTTGTGTGTGCGCATGCGCGGCCAACCGTGCCAGTCTGACACGCTGTTTGGACCACCTCTTCCAGCAGGACCATCGGGCCGTTACCCCCCCCCTGCGGTGCAGTTCACACCTACGCAGGCCAGACAATGGCCCCCCATGGTTTCACACATGCACAGAGCTGGTTAGGAACGGCCCTGGTTGCCAGTGTGAGTACACCCTATGTTTCAGTCAGCAGCTTTCCCCGATTTCCTTTTTTTAATCTATAAAAAATGGGTCTGTTGTTCATGTAGCCATTTTAACTCTATAATTCCCCCTTATGAGACTATTTAAAAAGGTCAGATTATTGTTCTTGTAAACTATCCATCCATTTTCTGACCTGCATGCTACTTTTCAAGGTTACGGGATCTGCTGGTGCCTATCTTAAGCTGTCTTCGGGCGCTCGACAGGGTCACACCCCTGACAGGACGCCAGTCCATTGCAGGGCAAACATACACACACACAACAAACAATCACTCGCCCATTCACTTCTATGGGAAATCAAGAGACTCCACTTAGACTAACAGTAATGTTTTTGGACAGCGGAAGGAAAAAAGGGTACCCAGAGAAAACACATTGATACTAACAGTTTATATAGACATTTTGTATCTTTCTGAATTTGGGCATTGGCAGCTGATATTGGAGGGGTTCGATTCCAGCTTTCCTGATCAATCGACTTTATTTATATAGCACCAATTACAAAAAGTAATCTCTAGTCACTCATCACAAAATTTAAAATGAAGAGTGTGTGTTCTTTCGCATAGTGCAGGGGTTACCTACAGTACATATAAGCCAGTGTTCAAAAACATATCAAATAGGCTGTAAATTTGCGATGTTCATTATTATGTAGCAACTAGTAAACCTGTGAAGCAATGGGTTATGCTTTGTATCTGTCGTAAGAGAAGATAGATGGATGAATGACAGTTGATGAAGGGTTATAATCACAGCTGTATATGACTGTCAATGAATTTGATCCATTCCTGAGCTGTGCTCACTTTTTTGCACAAGTAGCTTTTGGGGAACAGGTTTTTATTTTTCTCATCTACATCAAACTTTAATGCACATGAAGTACCTTGGCAGCGTGTCGGTGCCAGCGCAGGTGCTCTGTAAAGCTGTCAAAGTTGACGTAGTAGGTTTGACTCTGAGGCCCTGCTGAGCTGAAGGCCAAACAGTGGCTGTGCTTTTTCACCTCTTCAATCTGCAGTGAAAGACAAGAGCGACATCAAAGTCCAGTAAACTGACATTTACCCCCCATTCTTCAAATAAATGAAGTAAATAGAACAAAGAGGTTAACAATTAATACAGTATATGCTCAAAATATATTATTTCTACAGCCGTCTGATTAATTATAGGAGAGCTTGTAAATTTATTCAAACATGCATGATATACATATGATAAACAAATTTGTGTGACATGAGTAATAAAAAAAGCTTTTTGGACACACAGAGTTACAAACATTGAACACAAAGACACAATGAGTGAGGGGTTGACTCTATAAGGGCATTAATACAAAAGTAGCATGCATGCATCTCATACAAAGACATACAGAAGCACTGGTGCAACGGTCCCTGACTTAGAGGTAGTGACGTACAGTCAGGGTAGGCAAGGTAGGCAGTGCCTACCCAAGGGTGAATTGATATTTTGATTATTTGTTTATAATATAATTATAAATTATTTATCTTTCAATTTCCAATAGCCTACAGCACCTATAAGTTTGAAAGTGTCAGCATTTTGTGCATTTCATAGCCCAAATGACTATTTCCTGGTACGGCTACACAGTCTCACTCCGCTGTAAGACAGGAGGAGGCGACACCCTCTTCCAAAAGCACATTGCTGCTGTGCTTCTGGCCCCATAGTGTGTTTTTGTGTTTGCACATGCGCAGTCAGTTTCCCAAGATGAAAACCTTTTACCTAAAAAGACAGCTTTCTATGCTCAATTTGCAATGTGGCTACCTAACCCTAGTGGTCACGGCACGTCACTGCTTAAAGGCTATGTGATGTGTGTGAAATGTTAAAAAACAAGGTGTGGTGAAGTGTCCCTTGTTGCAGGAGGACAAGCAGATAAAGCTTTTCAGAGGAACACTTGGATATTATTTTGCAAATACACACAAAGCTATAAACTAATATGGGTCATTTTAGGCAGGCAATATAAAAAAGGATGAAGATGGACTGATTTCCAAAACCCATTTTTGTTTGACCTTGAGGTGAAATGACTAAAGCAAGAATGTCAAACTGAAGGACTGAACATTGTTTAAAGGAGAAATGCCCTTAAGGACAAATGTCTCAGCAGTCGGAACCATTTGCATAAAAATAATAAGACTGACTATCAGATCTTATTTTGGAAATATTGTATTATGAGTTTATGATTAAAAGCATTAATTATATAACACCATGACATAAGTGAAGTGGTGACATGCTCCAGGTGTGAGTCCCACTTACTTTTCCTCCGATGAGAGGTAGGATGTGCATTTTCCCCGTTTGGCTCTTCTTTACAGAGGAGACAATGAGACAAGTGCCACAGAGAATGACCTGCCGTCTGGTCCAGCGGTTAACCGGCAGCTGGAGCTTCCCTTTTCGAACGTTGAAGGTTCCCGACAGTTGGACCCGCTCTGAGCTCTCAATGCTTTGGGGTTTCCCTGCAACACATTACAAGACAAGTGGTATTAAATAAATTAATTGAACAGAGTGGCATGAGTCAAAATGCCACCAAAGTAAGAATAATAACTGTCTTTAAAGTGTTTTGTTCAGCAATCTAATTTTGTATCTTTGGCTCCAGTGAGAACAAACCTTCTTGGGACGAATCTTTTAATGACCCTTCATGGGCTTGTACTCTTTATAAAATGCACACCGTCTGGTTTGTTTGCTGAGGTAAGAGTGAGCTAAATAATAAAAGCTGTTCATTAACAACTATCAAGGAAATTACATTACAAATGGCAAAATAACAAAGCATTGATTTAGCCAGTGTTAACCTAATAACACCTTGAATATTATTATAGCAATGAATCCAGATTTGGAATTAGGATCTGACACAACAGTGTTGGAAATATCTTGTTTTAAGAAGCAGATGCCCCTTATTTTTCTGAGCTTTTTTGTCATGGTGTGTTTCTTTAGTTCCCACTTTCTAACTAGCCAACTAAACCTGACCACCAGGCTGTTTATCAGGTGCTCTGTAAGAAACCTGATAAACCTGCTATCTGTATACCTTCTCCTCCACAAAAAGAATAAATGGCTGTCCCTTATTTATGCAAGCTTGCACCACCCTCTTCTTCGGTAGAGTTTTCGTTCTTCCCGTCTGTCTGGCTGTGCATTTCTCCATTCAGTCTGTGATTTTAATGAATAATGCTCACAACCAGTGCTTTAAGTGGAAAAAACAAGTGCTGGTGTAAGATTGTAAATGGACCTCCATAGAATATGGACTGCAGGGTCCATTTTCCCCAGCGGAATTTGGATCTCATCTATAGGATATGGATCCCCACTTTTTCCACTGCGGAATATGGACCCAGTCTATACGTCAGATATATGTCAGAATGGAATATAAACCCTTCCATTTTACCCAGCGTAATATGGGCCCTATCTTTAGAAAAAAAACCGCCCCCCCAATATTCACATTGAAATCTTAATTTTAACAACATATATAAATGAAAACAAAATTCAACAGGTAGCAAACTAAAATTTCTCAACATGGTTCAAAGTGCTTGCACATGTTCTTCAAAAACATGGCTCTGCCTGATGGTGCACATAAGGATGGCTCATCTGGTATTGGGGGTAATTGGCCAGGAATATGATATACATATGACATTGATCTTGGTATAATGGGGAATCTGTGAAGTAAACAGTACAAATTTAGTTCTATCTTAATCAATCACTCTGTTAATTAGCTTAACATAAGAGCCATTTAGAGAGAGAGGTGTAACAACTCCGTTCATGCCAATGGACCGTTTTTTTTTTTATAGTAATGGCGGTTCATGGAGCCTCACAATAGTTCCCGGAAGTGAGCAGTTGACTATTGCAGTGCAATGGAGCTAGAGTGGAGTAGACAGTTTGTGATGCACTTTTGAATGGTAAGATGTTTAAATAATGAAATTGTATACCATTATTATTATCAGCGTATCTAAACCCATTAACGTGTTAATGGGTTTATAATTGTATAATTGTATATACACATACATATGACGGTGTACTGTATAAATATTGTAAATCAATGCAGTTAATGATGACAAATGACCAAAAATCCCAGTTATGCCACTTGGAATTCAATGGATTCGAATCGCCCGCCAATAACTTCCGGGAGCTGAGTCTACATGAATCACTTGACGGTCAAGCATTTCGAACTTCCGTTGTCGCAACTCTCTCTCTAAACGGCTCCGGCTTAACCCTTGCTCTGTTTATATAAAATATGCGATTAGACTTCGGACAAAGGAGTTAAAGTTTAGCTTTTCATGTTCTGTGTGTGCTTGTTAAACAAGTGGAGTAATAAATACCATATTAACTGTGGAGTATCTTAATACACTTAATTGTGATCCTCAGGTCTTTGTCTCTCTATTTTTTACTCCTTTGCAGGTTTTTCTTACTGAACTGCGGCCCATGATGGAGTTTGAGAAGTTTGAGGAAGGTGGGCAATGCGGTAAAGTCCCTGTATGCAGCATATGCTGAAAAAAAGTCCCAGTATGCAGCAGGGTAAAATCTAAAAGTGCCAGTACTACGTACCGTGCATACCGGCACACTCAAAGCACTGTTCACACTAACTTAACCTAATTTTTTCCTCAGTCAACCAAGAGATACATGGCTTAGTTGCGCTGAAGCACACTCCTCAAGTGACAAATCATTCACACATATTTCACTTCAGCAAAGCAGGGAGCTGCACGATAGAGAGGCTGATGGAAGGGAACTTAGGGAAGGGAGAAAGAGAATTAGTAATAAGCAATTGTGAAGTTGCACATACTCTCATGGCTTTAAATAATTTACACCTTCTCCATGCTGACAAAAAAGTCAATGCAGCTGTGTAGTACAACGCGTACTAGGGTTTTAAAACTTCTGTCCAGATTAAAGCTTTTTGTAATTCAAAGTGTTTTGAGAGGACACTGGACCTTCGCTCCTTCGATTGGCCCTGTATTTGAGCTTCAGAAATCCAGGAGCGTGATGTGAATTTTCAGGCAATCAGAGATGTTTTGCTCAGGACAGTATACAAGCTTTCATATCAGATTCTCTAAAACATCAGAAAACTCTCCAATAACACAAGATAAAATCCCTACAGTTCTCACGAGTCTTGATTGAGAAAAAGTAGCTCAGAGTCTCACAGGATGCACAATGATGCCGGTGAATTTGAAACAGGGAGGGGAGGGGGGAGCGTAGTTGATTCCAAACAAGTTTCATTATTCTACATACTGCAGCTTTAAGGTCTTTAACCTGAGCTCATTAAAATGCAGCACAACATTCTGTCTTTAGAAACAAAAAATGGCTAAATTTCACCTAACCAAAGGCATAGTTTATTATTATTTATTCACTGTGGCTAATAAGCCCAAACCTCTTCTTCGTAGTAAGAGCTAATATGTTCATTACCAAAAGGATATTTTCTCTTGCAAAACCCTTTGTACATAACATGAAAATAACCTGTTAAATAGGAAGTACCTTTCACCTTGACATGACAAGTTGTTGTATTCTTGAGCTTAACTTTTCTTAAAGTATTTCCTTAATTTCATTGTGCAAGAATTAAAGGACCGAAAATAAATTTAAATCAAACCTTGAATAAAGACAAAACTGCTATCTCCCATTAACATGCCTAACAATGACAATAATAATAATAATCATAATAGTAACAATAATAATAATGCATTGGGTTTTATATAGCACTTTTTCATAGACACTCAAAGCACTTTACATTGATGTGCATTATTCTTTCACTCTACACACAGTGGTGGTAAGCTACTATTGTAACCACAGCTGGCATGGGGCAAACTGACAGAAGTGAGGCTGCCATAATGCGCCATCGATGGTGCATTATAGACACACATCACATCCAGACAAGGCAATGTGGGAGAAGTGTCTTGCCTAAGGACATAATGACAGATACCACTAGAGTGACTGACGACAATGACTTGGATAGAGTGGGGTTCGAACCACCAAACCCTTCGGTTAGTGGATGACCCACTCTACCACTGATCCACGGTCAAATTTATAGGGGTAAAAAAACTGCAACAAGTTGTATTATATGTTCCAATTTCAAGATTCAAGGGCCTCACATTTCCTCACGGGATGAAAATGCCATGTAAATGCTTAAATGTACACATCTGCCACAGTTTTTACAATAATAACGGTAAAAGATAATGGGATTTTATTCTAATTTCAGTTTTTTAAAACACCATTGAATTTATGGGAGACAAGACATTAAGGGGCAGTTTCACTAAAGGTTTAGGGGTATTAAAACGTGTGCAAATGTCACTCCACACGCTAATAAGGCATACAAACCCCAGCGAATCAGGACTGCGCATCTTCTGTGCGTCACTATGCGCCCTCAATCCATTTAGCGCATTTCCTTCTGATGAATATGTAGGTGGATCTCATAAGGGGCGCAAAAAAATGGGAGGAGGAAATCCAAAAAAATTCATGCATGTTTACGGTGATTGTTTAGGCACCGGAAAATAGTACGACTGACAAGCAAGTGCAAACACACGCAGAGATCCGTTGCAGTAAATGTTGACACAAAACACAGCGGTCCCTCCTGCCAACACCAACACTCACTCGCCACATTCATTCTCGGCAATGTGGGTGAAGTGTCTTGCCTAAGGACATAATGACAGATACCACTGGAGTGACAGGCACCCCACTGTGGCACCGAGAATTCTCAATGGTCTCCCATCAAACTACTAACCACACCCAACCTGCTTCGTTTCCGAGATCGGACAAGATCAGGCTATGAATCTACGATAAATATGTGATATTGGTTCTTATTCTACTTTTTAGGTGATAGCACATCACATACAGTACCCCTTTCATTCTTTCCTCCATTACGTCATTATTCAATCTGATCACTCTTTGCAAACACCTATAGGCCCACATATGGCTAAGGATTATCATGAAGCATAGCTTCAGTGTTCTGTTCGCCATACAATATCTTGTAATGCTGTAAAGTGAAATGCACACTACTGTTGGAAACTGCCTCAGTCTCTCTCTGCATCTGGGTACCCCAACACCATCACATGAAGCCTCTGTGAGAAAATGAAACAGCCAACTTCGACTCAGCTAGTAATTAGTCAAGCTCCCTAGTGCCCTCGATCACCCAGGCTAATTCCCAGACTCCAGCTAGCCCCCATGGTAGCGCCCTGGTTCCCCCTAATTTTCAGGATAGATCCCTGGTTCCCACTAGTTTCCAGGCAAGGTCCCTTGTTCCAGCTAGTTTCCAGGCTAGCTCCTTAGCGGCTATTTTTCAGGCTAGCTGCCCAGCTCCCACTAGTTTTTCTAGTTTCCAGCCAAGTTCCCCAGTGCCCACTATTTCTCCAGTGCCCCCAACCACCCAGCAAGTTAGGAGCAGTCTTCTCTCACCGTTAGTTGATGCCAGCAGCATTCAGTCCCCATTGGTTAATGCCAGCAACCATTTGGCCATGTCGCTGCCGGTGCCGGTTTCCCAAACTAATCTTCCCATATTGCCACCAGTACTGGCTCACTGAACCAAGCTTCCTTACATATAAGCTCCACTCGTCAGCCCTGCTTGAGCTCTCCACATCAGAGCTCTTCCCGTCAGCTCTCTCCTCATCATTTCCGTCTGTCCAGCTTCAGCACACTCTGCCATCCACCCTGAGCCCTCCTTGTTGTCCTCGTCTGTCCAGCCTGAGCTCTCCCCATCGCAGTTGTCAGTCCAGCCTGAGCCCTCCTCGTCTGTCCAGCCTGAGCTCTCCCCATCGTAGTTGTCAGTCCAGCCTGAGCCCTCCTCGTCTGTCCAGGTTGAGCCCACTTTGTCGTGCATGTTGCCTGCTCCACCTCTGGTCACCTTGCCCCCACTAGGGGCCTCCTCATCACCAGCTTTTCCAGCCCTGTCAGGGGCACACCACACAGTTGACCACCTGAACACTGCTGCCTACTCCCTCCTCCAGGACCGTCTCCACCCACACAGTCACTGTTTTGGAGCGTCTGTTTCTTGTTCATGTTTTATTTTCTTTATGCCACAAAATATACACCTGCCTACTGCCTTTGTCTCTCTACATATTGGTCCTCCACCACCACCACACCAAGATTCTGTGACATTTAGAAATGTGAATTGTTCTCTCTTGGCTTGGAAGCAAACCTTCAAATTCTTAATGCAAGATTTTTTTCATTCAAAAGCAGGGTTTACCTCACAGATATAAATACAGGGAGTCGGCTGTTGTGAAAAATTGAGGCTATCCTGCTGGGAATAACTATGCATATGAGCCAACTTCTGTCCATGTAAATAAACAGGACCACTATCAAATTCATCACATTAAAAAACTATTCTGTCACTGTTAGAAAGGCTCCAGAAGTTAGTCAATATTTCTTATTATTTGCCTTTAATTCACCCATTCCACCTTAAAGTACATAAAAAGCAGAAATAAATTTGTGTTATGAGTTTGTCACACCACAGAAACGTGTGTCATTGACAACTGAGCCGAATTTGAAAGAAGAAAAAAAATCACTAAGTATGCAAAATTAGGTCTCAAAATTATAGAAAAACAAGCACTTCTCTCTGCTCTGAAATGCTGGCGGCGTGTCAGCTAGTTGCGCTGCAATCACGCCCATGCGCGGGAAGGGCGCTGCCTCATGTACTGTACAAGTACGATCCGCTCAAAGTGCTCCTCCACCCACTGGAACGGCCACTTTTCTGTGATTCTCCGGTGCTTTGAGCTGCTGGTTTGGTCTGAATGCTGCCCCGAAGCCCGCTATACAGGAGAGCCGCTTGGCCGGTTGGCTGCTGACCATGCTCCGCCATCCTAGCTCCGTTTTACCAGAGGAAGTATGAGTCAGACACAGAGAGTGCTCAGCTTTGTTCCTCACATATACACGCACGTGTGTGTATAATTCAGAATTAAATTTACATTAGGAATTAAGTCTTTTCAAGGTCAGTTTAAAGAGGATTTAACTTTAATCTGAAGTAAAGAGGAATTAAAGCTCCTTTGTAAACGTGAGTTATGTTTCTCCATGCATAACTTCATGCCGGTGTGTTGCTTTTTCCCAATTTATTCATTTAAATATATGAAAACACAATAGTTATATCACTCTACACATTTCACAACAAACCTAAATGTTCCTGACGTCCCACCATCAAACACAACCTCATTTGGCCATCCATGAAAAAGCAACTTAACCTCCCACTTTTCTATAGCAATACATGCTTCCTACGGGCACTGCACTATATCCTTTAATTATCCTTAAAACAGAAATCTAACCAGATTTAGCCTTCAAAACACTTTCAAATATCATGCTGTTGAATTACTGTTTTTGCTTTTCCCCAATGGCTAAAAAAGCAAAAGGCACAGGTAGTGGTGAAACATTAGTGGAATGGGGTTCAACTCCCTACAGTGTCATTGCTAGAAGCCATGATCCAGAATTACTCTGGTATATCCAGAACCTCTCCAAAATGTAATCACTTATTCTTCATCTCATTTTAGATATTTTCTAAAAGTTTGTCTGCCCTGCCTGTTTCACATTTGCAATGGCCCTTTTTTTTTTAATAATTTTATTACTATTAATTAGTTTTTATCGAAGTCCAAGAGATTGTGCAGAGGGATGTTGCAGGGTGCAAGTGGCAATTTATTGGATAATGCTCAATTTTGATGGGTCTTTTTTTCAGCTTTCATGAGAGATAATACAGTCTACCTGAAACATGTACAACTGGCTTGTTATCAGGTCGTTGTATTACCACCTACATCCTGCAGAGGCAGTGTAGAGATGTATACAAAGCTGGGCTTACCTCAGAGAGAATTCATCAGCTTTTACAACTGGGTTCAGCCTCTTTTTAATTTGTATTAGAAATCTCTTTTCGCACATATGCATTTTGACTATCGAATGCAAATAAGAAACAGTGACAGACTACCAGTGTAATATTCTCTCTACCAACTAATATTAATCTGATGTAACAGTTTTTGTATTATCTGTCACCAAAAAGTTTAGATTTTCTGTGTTAAATGTGCTGTTGTTCTGTGCCTATGTATTTGGTGACAGACAGTGGTCTAGTAGTTAGCACATGCCTCTATGCCTCTTATTTATTTTGCACAATTAAAACAAATAAAAACTATACATATTAATACAGAAATATATATCTATATATATAAAGTATAAATTGTAGGAAGAGGCAGAAAGCTCAAAGAGCTAATTTGATTCCTCCACCTGACCTACTGGCTCCTTTTTCAGGGTCGTAGGGTGCTATTAAACAATGGACACAATATAGCTAAAAAAAAAATAAAACAAAACCAATTTAATCTACAAAAAGCAATATAAATAGTAATTTAAATCACTGAGCATTTCAATAATTTAAATCATTGAGCGTACAATGACATTTAACATGCTTAAAAACCTAAGAAACAATACCATGCATTTACATACAATTATCCCCACACAATGGGTGGGCAACCGCATAGAAACGTCAATTCTTGTGCAATTACGTTTTTGAGCATGTAATCTGTAATGAAGTACATTTTAAAAGAAACTTTCCCAACACCGCCCACAGTGAGGCCCCAGGTTGGATTTGAACTGGTAACCCTCGGATGACAAGCTAGTGTCCTTAAGCATTATGTCACCTGTTCTCCTGTTTTAAAAGTGTTTGGCACAATTTTGTGAAATGTAATAATGTAATGACATCTAATTTTGATAAATCAATCAAATGGATACAAAACAAAGATACGGTAGATTAACTGACGAGTTAATGACAAGGAAATTGGTAATTCAAATGGAATTGGAGAATTTTTTCTCAACAAAGGGTAGAGAGAGTAAAGGCAAACAGATTAAACAAATCCATTTATACTGTACATACCAGCTAATACAAACAAAGCTCAAATAACTAGTCCTGGCTAACAGAAGGAGATGATATGAACCACTATAAATTGTTTACAAAACACGTGGTGCAACTATACGTTTCTTTGCTGCGAGTCTTCACACCAGCTTTGTACAGTGGATATCTTTCATCAGGTTTTCAGATTTTTGTGTGTGAAAAAAAGAAAGATTGAATGCAATGGATGTTGCACAGGTGTTGAAATGAATGTGTAAATATGGGGAAAGATTTTCCCAAGTGATTCAGTCAGTAACACTGCTACAAACTGGCGTATCTATACACACACGCACACTTGTCCTCCCCCCTCTCTTTCCAGTGTCGATCCTGCTGATGTTATGTAATGAGTGTGTGTTATGAAACCAAACATTGCAGAACACAGGCCTGCTGATCAGATAGCTAAGTGCTCAAAGACTCTCATACTAACCAACACAAGAGCTACAGTATAGAGATTTTTCTAGCCCTTTATTTGTGCATGAATGTTAATTTGTAAGGGCTATGGATAGACATCTGTAGGGCAACTATAGATATTGTTGATCGTGTATAAAAAAAAGATTACAAGATTACAATTTCATTTAGCAGACGCTTTTATCCACAGCGACCTACAACATGAGCAGTTAGGTTTAAAGGACTTGCTCAACATCCCACAATGATGGCCCAGGTCGGATTCGAATCAGTGACCCTCCGATCACAAGCCTGCTTCCTTAACTTAAATAGATAAAATAAGTAAAAGAACAACGACTAATGAGATTTGCAACCCACTGCAGTGAAAGGATGAATAAAGGAACGAAACAAGAAAGATGAGAATATAGTGGAGAAAAGTCTGATTAGACACATCAGAGAAATACATATACAGACAGAGGACAGACAATTATGGGTGATATTTTCAAGTATAATGCAGAATTCCCCTGCATTGTGCCTCTCCATGACCACTACTAATAACTAATAATAGGTGACTGTATGATATCCACTAGTTTACCTTGCATTGCATGTTTAATGACCATGACACCCAATCCTGGAATGGCAGGAGATATTATATATTTTAAAACAAACTACGATGAGGTAAATCAATTTAGAAATACTAATACAAACAAAATATAATACTTTAGTTAAATGGAGGAGGACCAAGAAATCCTAAGTCCTAAATATGAAATACAATTTTAACTGATTTGGGAATGTTCTCACACAGATTCTATCTGAAATAGACTTTACATTGACTAAAAATTCGTACAAAGTCATGTAATTTCAATGCCTGATATCCTGGTTTGAATTTATTTGCTAAAGCTAAAGACATTTTAATAAGGATACACCAAAAAGAAAATTCTTGGCCAAAACCAAAAACCGAAAATAAAAAAACCAAGGCCAAAAACCGAAATACCAAAATAAATTATTATGCAAATTATTATTAAAGAGTACAAATACCTGGGAGTGGTGATAGACAATAAATTGGAAGAACACTGACTCCCTCTACAGGAAGGGCCAAAGCCGCATCTATTTTCTGAGATGGCTGAGGTCCTTCAACATCTGCAGAAAAATACTGAGGATGTTTTATGAGTCTGTGGTGGCGAGTGTGATCCTCATCCGCAAGGTCAGTGACGTTGTGGGGATTAAACTGGACTATCTGAACGTGGTGACAGAGAGGAGGAGCCTGTCCAAGGTGAAGGCCATTTTAGTCAATGAGGATTAGGACACAATACAGGATTATGGGCCTTTAACTAACTGAGCTGCTGGAAGAGCGTCAAATTAAATATGTTCTCTCATTAAAACAAGACGGGCTCTGTGTGCATCATTGATTGTGCGCGTCGTGATGTAGTAAAGAGCATCTCTGGCAAACTTGCTCTGACAGACTGAAACCAAATTCTTCTGCCGATTCTACACACGCTTCATCACAACTTCCTGTTTCGGTCGTTTTTTTCGGTGAGGAAAGTGTCTTAGCCGAAAACCGAAAATGCTCTTTTAGGTCATTTTTGGCCGAAGATTTTTGGTGGCCGCAATTTCGGTGCATCGCTATATTTTAAGCTCACAAAAGAACTAAAGCACATTTTGGTTGACTTGTTTTCTCTAAAATTTTGCAGTTAATCCACTAAACTCATTTAATGCACTAAATTCTGGAGCAATCTGTTACGCCTAATTACCAAAAATTACACAACCAATACTGGTGGGATTTGCAAAGAGCAAAGTAAGAAATAATGAAAAATTGTAATAGGAAGAGTAAGTTCCATTTTTTTTTTTAAATTAGGGCAAGCATTCAGTACCATGCACTCCAGTTTCGTCGTTTAAGGACAGATCGTAAGATGATACAAGAGGGAAAAGTGAAAAAAATTCAACAAGCATTACATTACACAATATTTAGTTAAATAAATTCAAAAAAAAATTTCCCCTGTAATACAGCTGATAGAGACATGATAAACTCATATAAAATGCTTGTGCAGTGTGTACATTTATGATAAAAAATGGTAAAATGGACTAGATTTATATAGCGCCTTGTAACCGCACTGAAGCAGTCCCAAAGCGCTTTACATATCAGCTCATTCACCCTATCACTCTCACATTCACACACCAATGGGACAGGACTGCCATGCAAGGCGCTAGTCGACCATTGGGAGCAACTTAGGGTTCAGTGTCTTGCCCAAGGACACTTCGACACATAGTCAGGTACTGGGATTGTGTGGAGTTCTCCTATTTTTCACATGTTGGTGTATAATTTATTTGTTTTGATTTATCGCCAACCAAACACTCTGTATTATGTTATAGAATTATCGCATTTTTCTGTATTTTATTTGGGGCGGATTAATCTAAGAAAATATAGGGCGTGATGTGTGTTACCCGCGTATGTGTTTACCTGCCGGATTTCATTTGTACGGATGTCGCTGTTTTGACTGGTGAAGCTGAGCTGTTGATTACCTGGCTGGCAAACGACACGGTTACTGTGCTAGTAATAGTTAGCGGTGAATTGAAATAAAACTGTTAAAAGACAGCAATCCGATGTCCGAGCTTGAGTGACACACTTTTCACCAGTGAAACACACCCTTTACGGTGGGAGTTAGTGTATTAAAGTTAATTAGTCCATTAAAACCGTACAGTAATCAACACCAAGCCGGCCCCGCGACGGAGAAGCGGAGGTGGGACAGTGTGAACTACAGCGAGCCAGCGATTAGACGGAGCCCGGCCGCGGAGCGTTCCGGCCGATCGACAACGCTGCAGACTCGAATCAAGCCATCAACGAGGTCATCGTGTGGTCAGCTGCTGGGCTGTGAGTGACTTTGATTGTGACTGTTTAGCGCGACGGCATAGGATAAGCCGTTCGCCGCAGAGAGACAGTGTTAGCTTGCTAACTAGCCACCAAACAACCGGAAGTAGGTCGCCGCCATTTTGTTGGTGCGCACCGGAAGTGTACGTCAACAAAAAAGTCCGCAGGGAAGTGCGCTAAAAAAGACAGAATGGCAGACTGTGAACAATTAAAGAAAAAGCGATCTTCTGCACAAGGTGTTTTTAACAGGAAGGTCAATGCTATTGTGTTTAACATGGACCTTTTAACTGAATATGACCTCACATCTGAAATGAGGGCACTCAAGATCAGTTATGAAGAGATGTGTAATAGCAGTTTTGATTACATCGCTGTTATGGAGGAGGAGGATGCAAGTGGATTTACAGCTGAAATAGCTGGTGTGCAGAAAAAACTACACGATTGCCGCACAAAATATCAGGACACTGAACTGAAGTTGAAAGAAGCATCATGGTCCCGCTGTGCATCAGGTCAGTTTGAAAGCCTAACGGCTGACCTTCAGGACATTTTGGATCAAGCTAAAGCACTCCAGTCACGTCGCATAACCCATGAGCAGTATGATTCGGTGCTCATTGCATTGGGTGGCAGGGTCGAAGAGCTGGAGCAGTTCGTGCGGGACTGGAATCGCTACGTCCCGGAGAAGGAGGTGAATGTCATGCGGGCCTGCCTCAAAGACTTCAAGGAGAAGAGGAGAATGGCTTCTGTTGCACTAGAGAGTTCCATGCGTGAAAGCAGGAAGTCGGTGCATGGCGATCGCAGTAGCCGGGCTAGTAGTGAAGACGAGGGCGACAGTAAAGGCAGCGTGGAAGGAGGAGCAACAACCACCGCTGGTAAACCCTCCACCGATGGTGCACATACTGCAGACGCGGACCCAGCAACCAACCAAGTCGCTGCAGTGAGAAGCAGCGAGCTGAGTGGTAATGTGGACAGTCCTGGTGGAGCTCAAGATGCGGGTGCTCCTTTAGGATCTCCCCCAGCTCCAACAGAGAGACAACCATCACAGAGGCTCATGAGCCCAACGTTTGATCCTAGTTTCTCCAGCACACCGCAGCAGCAGCGAGGAGAACACGCTGTGCTACAAGAAAGCGTCGGAGCAGGTCGGAGCACATCTGTCATCTCTCAAGGGTCAGTCGGACCTAGGATTGCACTCGCACCCCTAAGTCTGCCTAAGTTCTCTGGGGACAGGAGGAGCTATTGGCGTTGGAAGAGTAATTGGGGGACACTTCAGACATTAGCAGAACCCACAGGCTCCCCAGAGTGCAGGCTCTTCCACCTGCTGAACAGCATCACAGACTCAGTGAAAAGTGAGCTCAGACTGTCTCATTGCCGTACTGCAGACGAAGTCTTCCGGGTTTTGGAGGACTGTTATGGGGACATGTCACAAATCGCAGATGACATTGTGTTGGAGCTTCAGGAATTACCAGGTGTGCGCAACAACCAACCAAGGGAGGCGCTGCAGTTGATCCAAGCAGTAGAAAGGGCACTATTGGACCTTATAGACCTGGGTTGTGAGGACGCCATAAAAAACCAGTTGGTGATCCGATCACTTGAGAGCAAGCTACCAGACAGTATGAAGGAAAGATGGCTTTTGTACCGGTGTGACGCAGTCAATGACGTTAACCCCCGTAACCGGTTTGATAAACTATGGCAATTCCTGAGAGATCAGAAAACTGTTCTGGTGCAATTGGAGCAGTTACAGTCCACCAGACGGTCGAACTCTGCCAGAGTAGGTGAATTGAGCCCCCGCGAGAAGCCAAAGGAGAGGACGGGGGATCGGAAGCCAGAGAGACGTTCGTTCACCAAGGCTACGGCGAGAGCAGAGTCTTCACAAAATACTTGCAGCATATGTGGTGAAGAGGGACATACTGGTCGCTTATATCGCTGTAAGACCTTCAAGAAGGCCAACCCATCAGAGAGAAGGACTTACGTGAAAAAGACCAAAGCATGCCCTAAATGCCTGGACCTTCATGGGAGTGGTGGTCCGTGCAATAATAACTTTCTGTGCCGTGGTGATGAATGCAAGAAGGGTGACACCCCCCCAGATCACCATTTCTTCCTGTGCCTTAAGCCCCCAGCCAAGAGAGACACTTTCAGACAGGAGGTCAAGGGGGATAAGAGGAGAGAACCCCGTGGTCCAACCGAAGAACAAGAGGCTTTGTTCGCAGGTCTAGGCCTGACCCCGGAGCAGCTGGAGGCTGTTCGAAAGGCATGCACAAATAAAGTGTCATCAACGGTGTGTGCTGGCAAAGGTTTGGTGGGTGAGAATGGTCTGAAGGAGCACCCAGTCCTCATGATGTTGGTGGACGTCACGACTAAGAGGGGAGACTGGGTCGGAGCGCTAATCGACCTAGCCTCCGACACTAACTATATCACCCACCAAGCAGCAGAGAGACTGGGACTGTCGGGTGAGCCAATCACACTGGTTGTGTATGGTGTGGGTGGTATGGAAGCAAAAGTAGACACAAAAAGGTACTTGGTGAACATAAAAGTTGCCACAAAGAAGGGGACTTGGCGACTCCATGAGATGGTCTGCTATGGTTTGGAGGAGATCGCAAAAATGGACAATGCAGTGGACTCTGGGTGCTTGGAAAAGTTCTTCCCGGGTTATGTGAAACCAGGGGAGCTGATTCGCCCAAAAAAGATCGAGCTACTTATCAGCACACGGGAGGGTCGACTGGCCCCCCCAAAGGATGATGAGGTGTGGCGACCTGGTGTTGTGGGACGGCCCACTCGGAAAGACTGTTAGTGGCGTGCACCCGGACTTATTCGAGGACATTGAGGTGACTGTACGCCGCTCATCAACCCACTTTGCGTGTTCCATGAGGACAGAGTCCAGGAGGGTCAAGGTCCATAACCATTACCCAAAGCTAGAGCGCAGTGGGAAAGCTGCGACCACGGCTACGTGCAATGCTGAGATTGTTAAGTGGCTGCAGTGGGACAGTATTGGCGCTGCCTGCGACCCTGTGTGTGGCGGGTGTCGTTGTGGAAAGTGCGCTCCTGGGGGAAAGGAGATGTCTCTCGCTGATGAGAGAGAGCTGGAGATCATCAGGGGTGGACTAACCTTCAAGCTGAGCGACGATCACAGCGACAAACCCCACTGGGACGCCAGATATCCATGGAAAGAGAACCCTGCTACCCTGCCTAATAATCGCAAGGCCGTCGAGGCAACGTTCCTGAAGTCAGAGAAACGCCTCGAGAGGGATCCGGTGTGGAAAGAAGCCTACGCCAGGCAGGTGCATGATATGGTTGCCAGGGGGGCTGCAGTCCAGCTTTCCAAGACTGTGATGGACAAGTGGAACGGAGCCGTGTGGTGGGTGAACCACCTGACAGCACCCAACCCGCACTCTGTCTCCACTCCAGTGAGGCTTGTCTGGGACAGTAGTCAGGAATTTAGGGGTGTCAGCCTGAATTCCATCCTGCTTAAGGGCCCAGACATCTTAAACCCCATCCGGGCAGTGCTGCTTCGTTTCCGTGAGGGAGAGCACGCGGCGATTGGAGACGTGTCCAAGATGTACAACTCGGTGTGGTTGGAGGATCAGGAGGTGCACGTACACCGCTTTCTGTGGAGGGACTCACCAGCAGACGACATCAAGGACTACGCTGTGGTACGGGTGAATATGGGCGATAAGCCGGCTGGTTGCATCGCACAGGTGGCCATGCGGGAAACTGCCAACCTCCCGCAGTTTGCTGACAAAGTAGAGGAGAGACATGTTATCTTAGACAATGCCTACGTAGATGACATACTGGTGTCCCACAATGACCCCCAAAGACTGAGCGAGATCCTTGTGGGAGTTGAGACCATCCTCGCAACTGGGGGTTTTTGCCTTAAACCTTGGGTGCGGTCTGGTCAAAGTGGGAGGCAAGGCGGTGTTCCCACCAAGCCAGAGACCATCGTATTGCCCAACCAGTTGAGGGATGAGGACAATAAAGCTCTTGGGGTTGGTTATCACGTAAGCGAAGATAAGCTCTTCCTTATGGTTGCTGTTAATTTCTCCACAAGAAAGAAAAAGATGCGCACTGGGCTTGATCTTACCGTGAAGGACATAGAGGAGAAGACGCCAGTTCCTCTTACCCGTCGTATGCTACTGAGCCAGGTAGCTGGTCTTTATGATCCCCTTGGTCTGGTGACGCCCCTGAAACAGAAGGGTGTCATTCTAGTCAGGAGGGCCTTTCAGGAGGCTGGGTCATTGACCAAGGACACATGGGACAAACCATTGTCTAAGGAGCTACGCGGGAAGGCAATTGAGCTTTTCAAAGAGTATGCCCGGTTGAATACCATCACTTTCCCGAGAAGTATTACACCTTCTGGCTGGATGGGTAAACCCTGGGGGGTCTCGTTCTCCGACGGGAGCTGTGACTCTTATGGGGCGGTCCTCTACCTGCGTTGGGAGACGACAGAGGGTGTTGTGATCCGGCTCGTGGAATCAAAGGCTAAATTGACTCCACTAGACCAGAAGGGCGACGCCGTCAAAGCAGAGATCTGCGGAGCTGTCTTTGCTGCGCGCCTGAAGGGATATTTACTGAAACATGGGCGGTTGAACGTGGACAGGTGGTACCACTTTGTCGACAGTCGGACTGTGTTGGGCGCCATCCAGCGGGAGAGCTATGGGTTCCAGACCTTCTTCGCCAATCGTGTGGGTGAGATACAGAAGGCCGGGCCTGTGACTGACTGGTGGTGGATCCCGGGGCAGTGCAACGTGGCCGATCTAGTCACAAGAGGGTGTTCCCCTGAACAGCTTGACAGTGATTCCCTATGGCAGAGAGGTCCGGAGTTTCTAACCAGGCCGGTAAAGGAGTGGCCTATGAAGTCTGCTGCAGAGGTGGCCTCCAGTACCAGGGAGGTCGTGAGTAAGCTCCAGAGAAAAGCTTTCTCCGCCGTCATGACGAGAGTCCAAGCAAAAAGGTTGTCTACTCTGGACAATTCTAGTGGGAATGCTACGGGATTGGCGTCGGTAGCATCTAACACCCACAGTACGAAGAGGTTTTGGGGTTCGGCGCTCATAAGTCAAATGGATCTGTCAAGGTTCGATACACTAACCAAACTCTGTGGGACTGTGGGATATGTTCGCAGAGCCGTACACTTCTGGTTGCTCAGCAGGGGTCGAACCAGCGAGCGAGGACAGTGGGAGGCAGTGCTCACAGTCCTGGAGCGTGCTGAAGCGTTCCAGGACTTATGCCTCGCTGCCCAGTCAGGCGTGACATTCCCCACAACGACCATCAACCGCCTGGTTGTGAACAAGGACAATGAGTCGGGCCTCTTGTTGTGCTATGGCCGGGTCCAGTCTGTTAGTGAGGAGAGACTTGGGGTTCCGCTGATCCCCTACAAAGAGCGGATCAGTACCCTCCTTGCCGAAGAAGGCCACCGTGCTAACCATGAAGGTGTTGCTGGCACCCTCCTTCGAATGAGAAAAAGGGCCTGGGTAGTGCAAGGTCCTAGGGTTGCACGCAAAGTAATCGACTTATGTGTACATTGTCGGAAGTGCAGAGCTAAACTATGCACTCAAGTAATGAGCGATCTTCCCACTGTATGCACGAAACCAGCAGCCCCTTTTGAGTATACAACGTTGGATTTGTTTGGTCCGTACACAGTCAGGGACTCAGTGAGGCGGCGAACAAAGAAGAAGGTTTGGGGCGTAGTCTTTAGTTGTATGGCCTCGAGAGCGGTTCATGCAGATGTAGTTGAAGACCTGTCAACTGAGGGTTTTCTCAAGACGTATCAGCGGTTGACCGCTCTGAGGGGCCACCCCAGGAAGCTCTGGTCCGACCAGGGGACCAATTTCGTGGGGGCCAGACCTGCGCTAGAGGATCTCTACAGTTTTCTGGCGTGTATCGACAAAGAAGGAGTCCAAAAGAGAGCGGCTGTGGCTGGGACTGACTGGTTGTGGGAGTTTAGCCCAGCGGACTCACCGCATCGAAATGGGGCAGCGGAGGCAGCTGTCCGTGTGCTAAAAAGGTCATTGAGCAGCGTTGGTGAAGAAGGAAACCTGACTACGCTGGAGTTCCAAACCCTCCTTTACCTGGCTGCTAACCTCTCGAATGAGAGGCCCATCAGTGCCAGAGCACAGGTTCAGGACGAGACTGTGGACATTGTGACACCGAACTCATTGCTGTTGGGTCGGGCGGGGCCCAGAGGTGACAATCACGGTTTTGACTTTCCTGCCTACCCCTTCAGTCGTCTGCGTGCAGTCCAAGTGGAAGTGGATAAGTTCTGGAAACGTTGGAGCCAGTTGGCAGGGCCTCACCTGTTTGTTCGACAAAAGTGGCACGCTCCTGCTAGAAATGTCTCAGTTGGAGACGTGGTCTGGGTGGCGGACCAAAACGCTCTCCGGGGTCGATTCAAACTGGGCCGTGTTGAGGAGGCGTATCCAGATGATAAGGGAGTTGTCCGGGACGTGAAAGTGAAGACTTGTCATAGTCGTCCCATCAATCTGTCCCAGGCAAGGATGGATAAGGAGTCATGTCCTACCACCATACTCCACAGGGATGTAAGGAGGCTGGTAGTGTTACTGCCAGTAGAGGAGCAAGGGAGCTTTCGTTTGCTCCCCTAAGTACCTGAGAGGTGCTTACGGACTGTGGTCATCTTAATGTGGGAATTCTGACCAAACTGTTTCAGTGTACAGTTAAATGCTGTCTCTTTAATTTTGTTGACTGAGGGGTTTTTGCATGTTCTGTGCATTAATTGTACTGTTAGTGGTTATTGTGGCCTACTCGGTCAATGACAAGTAGCCCAAGTGGGAGGTGTGTGGAGTTCTCCTATTTTTCACATGTTGGTGTATAATTTATTTGTTTTGATTTATCGCCAACCAAACACTCTGTATTATGTTATAGAATTATCGCATTTTTCTGTATTTTATTTGGGGCGGATTAATCTAAGAAAATATAGGGCGTGATGTGTGTTACCCGCGTATGTGTTTACCTGCCGGATTTCATTTGTACGGATGTCGCTGTTTTGACTGGTGAAGCTGAGCTGTTGATTACCTGGCTGGCAAACGACACGGTTACTGTGCTAGTAATAGTTAGCGGTGAATTGAAATAAAACTGTTAAAAGACAGCAATCCGATGTCCGAGCTTGAGTGACACACTTTTCACCAGTGAAACACACCCTTTACGGTGGGAGTTAGTGGATTAAAGTTAATTAGTCCATTAAAACCGTACAGGGATCGAACCCCCAACCTCTTGATCAGAAGACGACCCTCTACCACCTGAGCCATGGTCGCCCAGACCGTAAACTGAGGTACTGTTGTGTGATAGTGAACTAGTAGGAGAGCCATGGTGTCCTGTTATGTAAATGTTCTTTGTCTCCATTGTTTGCAAGCGAGACAAAGTTTTGTCCTCACTAGAGGATGAATACCCGACCGAAGCCTGACAGATCCCAAAGGTACCAAGTGAGCCAAACCTCATTAACGGTAGTGGAAATGTATATAACGAAAAAAATGTTTAATGTATTACCAATAAAAAAAAATATGTGCACCTTTTTATAAAAAACAATAACGATTTATACCTTGGGGCATAAACTTTGGCGAGCCGACATTTTTGTCAGTATATGACACACGTTTGTTGGTACATTGAGGGAGGTAGAGGCATAACAGGTCTGTTTATATTTTGGGAAGTGTAGTTTTTCTGTTTGCTCTCATCGCGAAGCAGCCATGTGTAACCTCCTCCTTAGTGATAACGTGCATTATCCAGGTTGTATGTTACAAGAGCATTGAATATCACCTTTCATAGCAACTACCTGCTTCTTGTATGCCTCCCTGCATCCACTAAACATGCAGATTTAGCAGACAGAGCTGTTATTACCAGCAGAAACGAGCCATGGCTGAGTAGTTAGGTGTGGGAAATACAAAAATATAGCTAGCAACTGCGATGAAAGGATATCTGTTAATGAACGGGTTGATGTGCCAGTAACTCAGAGGAGCAGCAACTGACAGCGTGCTAATGAACAGGTAAGTTCTCCTGACAGTTCATCATTTAGCCACAGTGTCCGGTAATAAGCCTTTTAACACTCTGGGAAACCTCGCTCTTGTTCAGTTCTCGCGCATGAGGTCAAAGGACAAGAGGCAGGGGCGGGGCTTCAGGGGGGGCTGGGAGAGCGGCACACCCCCGGCCCAGATAGGAGGTAGGACTTAACGTAGCCAGGCCTCTAGCACGGGTCAGGGGAGATGAAGAAAAGCAATCCTGGAAAAGCAAGGAGTACCCATAAACAAGTCCATATTCAATCAATATTGTTCAGGTGACAGCCGACTAGTGTTTGGGGGGTCTGGCTGACCGCGATCCTTGCTTTAGGCATTCCATGAAGGCTCATGGAGGGAAAGGGAGTGCTCTCCCCGCCCTGGGCTTTTCCACACGGGGAGAGCAAGGAGTACCCCATCTCCTTGGCTTAGGAGGACCCATAGCATTTCATATGCTCTAGCGTGGCATTGTATGGTGTCTTGGGGGTTTCTGCTAACCACTCTCCTTGCTTTAGCCTTTAGCTAGGGCTCATGGAAGGTCAGGGATGAGTGCTCTCTCTACCTCCGGCTTTCCACGTAAGCACGTGGAAAGGGAAAGGAGGTCCCAGAACAGACCCATATCGCCAAATACAAGATTGCATGCACATCACTGTAAATCGCTTGCAGGTGCTATATAAAAAACTAATGGATTTGTTACTAAATCATTTATTTTTAATAAAGCGTTCCTGACTGAACAAATTTTCCGACACAGCAGAAGTTGTTTTGTTGTCACGTGTCAGGTTGAATTTTGCATGTTTTGTGCATGTTTCAGTGTTTGTTTCCATGTTGTGTTACAGTAGAGTGCCGTTGTTCAGTTTTTGGTTTGTGTTGTGCTGACAAAAGGATACTGTGGCAAGTAGTCTAAACTGTGGATGTGACAAGGAGAGGGAGATAAACAGCAGGATGTCTTTCCTCAAGAAAGGAAAACCAGGTTGCCAAAAACGCAAGGAAAAAAGGAGAAGAAGAGAAAGTGAAATGAGGGAAAGCAACTGCTTTCTCAATTCTTCAGAGGTGAGCTTTAAAACGCACATCTTTTTTAGGCAATATATTGGATTGAAATTAACTATGTGCACTCGCATTTAATGGAAGAGAGTACAATATTTTTTTTTCTAAACACATCACACACAATGAATATCAAATAACTGTATACTATGTGTTCTCAAATATAAATCTAGTTCAAATAAAATGCAGCATAAAAATATCGAGGGTGGCATACTTGTCACTTTGTGCACTAATTCTGGCTCCTATGTATTTGTGACACACTTTAATAAACATCACCAAAAACTTATTCGAAAAAAAAAAATGTCTCTGGGGTACCCGGACATTTGTGATATCAAAATGGGATCATGGCCCAAAAAAGGTTGGGAACCTCTGGGTCATTGTGAAGAAAAAAGAAAGCTTATATAATAATTCAAGAATACTAGTATAGTTTACGGGCGAAAGTGTACATAACTTACAGTAGGGCATATGGTTTGTACCCAAGGTCCAAAATGTTGTGCCACACCCCTTGCTGTCACTTTGAGAGCAGATGCTGAGTTTGTGTGTGTTACAGTAATGTTGCCAAATACGTTACAGCACAAGTAAACGGTATGTAGAGTGTAGAGGCACTTAAAGCTGCTTGTCATGTTAATAGTTGCTTCGGATCACTCTACATGCGCTCGCATGGATGTGAAGAGTGTCGGAAACAGGTTCAGGCTTTAGACATCAGCTTCATTTGGGTCGGGCGAGTTTGGGTAGTGTTCTGTCGGGCTCTGGCCGGATCTACTTTTTTTGGCCCGATGACAGCTCGTCAGCTTTGTTCAGTAAAATCCGGAAAACCTTCACTTTACACAATTAGCAGCATGTCTTTGGGCTTTACTCACAATTGTTACTTTACAAATGTTTAGGAGCAATTAAAGAGTACCGGTAACTAAATCCCCAAAACCTTTTTTTCTCCTGATTACATATGTAATTGGTACAAAGTAGTGTTGGTGATTGATGTTTTAGTCAAAGTATTTAAATTTGATATAAAATGTAAGGGTGATTGCCTTCTATGGATTGAAACCCGGCTATTACATTTGAATGGCTTCTTGAATCACGTCCTAGCACTGTTGGCCCAGCCCCTCCTATAAAAACTAGTAGGAGGGAATTGGGCGACAGTGGAAGAGGTGGTAGAGGGGTCATCTTCTGATTGAGAGGTTGGGGGTTCAATCCCAGTGCTATACCTGTCTATGTGTCAAAGTGTCCTTGGGCAAGACACTGAACCCTAAGTTGGTTGATTAGTGCCTTGCATGGCAGCTCTGTCCCATTGGTGTGTGAATGTGAGTGCTTTGGGACTACCACAGTGGTTATAAAGTGCTATATAAATCAAGTCAATTTATCATTTGTACTTCTTGCGCTCTCATTTGTCAAGGAGAATTATTAAGCAGCTCCATTGCGTTCTGTTTTCTGCTGCAGTGATGGTTGTGGCTCTGTGCTTCTATATAAAGTGATAATTATAGTAAAATCTGAAGGATTAATCATGTTATGCGTTACGGGTCAAGTCAGGTTCGTACAGATATTTAGAACTGCTGGTTGGGTTCAGGTCGGGCACGGTCTCCTTGCACGAAGCCTTCTTGCCTTCCGCAACTTCTGTGCTGCCTGTAGAACCATTGTGCAGAGAAGGACAGCAGTGAAGCCATCCACTGTTGATACAATCCTTTTTCTGCAAAAGAACATGGACTGTCCTTAGCTTTGATACCTGGATTATTTAAATACGTCTGGTCGTTTGTTAATAAAAGCGGGCTTACCGTTAAAACAAACGTAAATACATTGTTTGTATGAGGAAAGCATTTGGTTTTAACTGTCCGGTTCTGGTTAAATGCAGTTTAAATATCTTAATGCCAATCGGGTTCGGGTCAGATTTGGTTATTGACTGACAAAAAAATGCAGCCTGATCCGCACTCTACTGTGTACAGCCAGATCGTGTATGTATCCCTGTCTGTGCACGTATCCCTAACGTCAGTGGCTCTGCGTTTGCACCCCTTGTAGCTGTGTGTCATCTCCTTGATACGTGTGTGCATGAAGCTTTATACAGTATGCGCTACTGCGTCAGGTTGATGCCGTAGCTATGTGTAGCTTTCTGCGTCGATGTAGACCCCTATGCCGTGACCTTATGTGAGCCTCCAAAAAATCTTGACTGTGCATTGAGGTGACACGGTCCGTAAGGGCTGTGATTGGTCCGCCCTAAACCTCACCCCTGGTCATTGCCTTTACCAGTCAACACCGCCATGTTTACATTTTTTGTATTCTGTGAATGCTGCCAGAGGAGCGCAGACATGACATTATGTTTAAAGTCTACAGCTCGATACACTTTTATACCTATTTTTATACTATATAGAGCATATTTTGAAACCACTCTTTTCATTTTTTTTGTCCAATACACACATGGTTAGGTAAGTAAGTAATAATTTTAAGATGCTTAAAAAACATAAAACATTGTTTACTGTGACAAGAACTTTTTAATGCTCCGCTGAACACCAACCCCCCCTTCCCCCACAACGCCCCCACCCCCTAGCAGCACGGCAGCCAATTGCAAAGCGACGCGTTAGCTTGACGCCTAAGTGATGTTGACCAACCTCTGCGTCACGTCGACACCATACTTACGGTGCAGGTCCTGATGGAGTAGCATATATGAGGCTTGAGTTGGTATTCCTGGGTGCAGGGCTGGAGCTCAGAGGCTGTTTGCCCATATATAGCAGAGTTAGTTGAGTCATATTGTGACTGGAGGATTGTTTGAGCGTCACATTGGGATTGTGTGTGAGTATATCCATAGTAGTCTTGTGCACAGCTCAGCTCTGTGCGCCTGTGTCGTTTGTTGAATGATTACAGTGGTGTTAAATACAGTGCAGAGGCTGCAGTCAGACAGTGACTGGGAGTGGCTTAACTGCTCCAGGAGCAACATAATCCCATAATCAATGCATTTTTTGAATTTCCAGCTTAGCACATCAGCCAAAACCTTGGAGCTTAGTTACACTTTAAATGTGTGAATGAATATTTTTTTCATTCCAGATCTCATCAATACACTGAAGCAAAAGATGGGCAGAAAGCCATGTCAGTAACTACCCCCCCTCTGCTTCCAACTACTGTACAGACACTTAGGCATGCTAAGAAAATCCACAGTGTACTGCTGATTGTGTCTGCCATCTTGTTAACTCTCCACAACTTGAGAGTGAGTGACGGCGGGGCAATTGTGCTTAGAAGAGTGCAGAACGGAGTTGGTGTGAGAGGCAAACAGGGTAGTAGTGAAAGCAGTGACTTTTAAAATTAATATTATTACCACAAAATATACTTTCAAATATAATTATATCGTTATAGGCGATGTTATCCTTTTCAAAGAAAATGAAAATGTTGATATATCGCAAATTATCGCACATTATCCATCTTCCACACATGCAAAGCTTAAAAACTATATTTAGCATAGCAACATCAACTAGCAAAAGCTTAAGTGGTGCCAACAGTTCTGTATTAAGCCCAATAACTCAGCAAGCCTGTTTAATCATGTTATTCTTACTTGTACTGGAAATGAGCATGTCGCTGATTTATTTACTAAGGTCAGTTTTTCTTTGACTTTTGTAGTTGCACACAAATTCTTGCATATTAACCCAAGAGTTGATATTAGCAATCATCAACTCAGCGAATGAGGAGGGTGCATTTAAAGGCATTAATAACCCTCTAAAAGCTTCCTCTGCACACCAAGTTATTAGTTTAAATCAGTGCTTCTCAAAGTGTGTAGATGGGCCCCCCTGGTAGGGAATGGAGACATGACTGGTGACAAACTGGAGGAAATTTTCATTTTCATGCCAATATAAAGTCGATGATCTAACAAGTTAATTTTTATAGAAAATAAAAAACCCAATGATCATTTTGATATATGTTTGTAGTATAAGAGAAAAACTAAATTAAAGCCAACATTTCCGAGTGCTGTGCTGCCACCTGCCTGTGAAATCAGCTTTGGCTTTTATCGTAGTGTGACTTCATAGGGAGAATCCGTGTACTCTTCATTCTTTGGTTATCCCTTTTTAAAACCAAATCAAAATGACAAATAAACAGCGTGGTTATTTTGTTTTACTAACCTAAAACCAAAACAGAAATACAAAAAAACAAAAAACAAACAAGCAGCGTTTTTCTGTTTTATAATTAAATCTTGTTCCATTAGTGAGATATTTGGATATTTACGGGGAAACGAGGATGAGAGCTTCATGTTTTAATCTCACGACCACACATAGAAAATAATCTTGTATCATTTCATCTAACATCGATGGCAGAGGCGTATTTTATGTGTCGATAATGTTTCGTTAAAGAGTTGTAATTGTTTTAGCAAATGAGAGCCAGGTCTACGGAGGAGAAGCTGCCTTCGGCCCTGGAGAGTACGGATCTCCCCTGTGATGAAAACAGGAAAGGTTTTAACAAAAGAATTTCAACATCCACTCGGTCCGTGAATGGATATTAATCTGCTTTTGGTTTGTCATTTTTTGGCGTCCATAGGTTTTCATAGCAACCACAGAAGAATGTTCGTCGAAACGAAAAAACTACAGATCATATACTTAAACTGATTTGATAGCATGAAAGGTAAGGTTTGGCTTAAAAAGACTTGCAATGTTGCTATTACACATTCTTCTGTGAGACTGGGTTGGATATCCACCTATTTCTAAATAAAAAGTATTGAAGATCTGACTATATCATACAAATGGAGACGCCATGTAACCATGAGTAAATTTAAAATCACCTCCAATAATGTCTCTCACTCCCTCGCTCTCTTATACCTTTTCATACACACTTGTGAGCATAAACACCTTGTACCAACATATCAACAATAAGATGAGTTCGTTTATCCATAGCTCAATCTTCTCTGTGATACCAATTGTGTATTTCCTTATCATTGATCATTTAAAAACACTTCTGTTGTGGGTGTCTTTTTCTTTATATTTATTGCATATACAGTAGATACACACTTATATTTACTTAAAACTTGCTGTTGATAGTTGTACGTCACTTAAAAACAAAGATAAAAAAATGCTAGAACGCTGTTAACGTGTACATGTTAAAGATAGCAGTGCCTTGGCAATCCACTGTGATCTAAATGTATAAAGGAACATGTGTAAATGATTAACAAAGTAAGGCCTCTGATTTTCCGTGATTAGAGGAAACAGGGGGTAATCCCAGATTCAGCTCCTGAAATGGAAATTGCAATAAACACAAAACATATACTCTCATGCATGTTTTAGGGCAATATCACACAGTTACGGTACACACAATTTCATGTAAACAAATGTCCAGCTTTTGCTACTCCCCCTACAAGTCCAGGAGCTAATGCCTGCATGACCTCTAAAATGGAATTAATTCAACACTCACTACATCTAAGGTTTGACTTGCCAGGGTGGTTGACTAGCGTCCCTAAAACACCCCCAGGTAGTATGTAGTCTAAAACCGTGGTATTAGTTTTGTGCTAGAAGCCATTCTATAGACAAGGGTGAGTGACACAGATGGCCACTCAAAATGTGGGGTAGGGGTAACATAACTCTCCATATCTTGGTCAATAATTCACCAATTTGAATTATTTTGGTACCAATCGATCCAACTTAAACTGTGCTAGCACATAAATATATTGAAGTACTTGTGAGGTTATTCAAGAACAAAAAGTAACGTGACTGACATTTGCTCAAATGTTTGTCTTGGCTGGAAATCCAGCACTAATAACTGTTCATTTTGATACCAAAACACTTTAAAATGGGTAAAATATTGGTAAAGATATTAGCAGTTTTGTGAACCCTATTTTACTGTACCTGTACATTTTGATGACAGAATTAATTCACTGTTCCATTTCCTGTCAGGTATACCCATAGAATTGTCACTGAATGCGAGTTGGACAGCTGTAAGCCCATTATGTGACAGGTACAAAGAGTTTCCTGCTACTGCACATCATATGTTCTGGTCATGTTTCAAACTTGTCCCTTTCTGGTCATCTTTTTTGATACCATATCAAAGTCTTGTGGCTGCATGGTTGAGCCCAATTTTACTCTTGGTATCTTTGGTGTTTTTCCAGCTCGAGCAGGAGTGACTCTTCTCCTCACTTTAAGAAGGTTGTGGCTTTTTCTTCTCTGATTTCTAGGTAATCTTTTCTGTTTAAATGGAAAATGAAAATCCCCCACCACACAACCAAGGGGTTAAAGGATGCAGAATCAGACTGGAAAAAAATCAAATGCACTCTGAATGGATCTACTGACAAATTCTTCAAAACCTGGGACCAATTCATGAACTATATTAGGAACATACCGGGTCTGAACTGAAACTGTGAACTACAGGTGATCTCTCCTGTTAACATTTAGGAATAATAAGAAGAGTGGGTTTTTGAGGGGGGTTCCTTTTGCATGAGGATTTGTCTGTATGTAATCTGTATGTTTCGTTTTGTTTTCTCAATGGTTCTTTCTGAAAAATGGACAGTTAGTCCTTAATTTTTAATTTAATTTAAATGTATCTCATGTACTTGCTAGTCATGCTCTGTTTTATGAAAGTTGTTTATAAATAAAGAGTTAAAAAGATTAGTGCTGTAAATTGCCCCACAACACAAGGGTTTTGTGAGCGGAGGTTGAGATGGGGCACATAAGTGTGATTTATGTTTTTGTGTCAAGTTGACACTGTAGTTACGTTTAGCCCCCCGTCAACACGGCAGCCTGACGAATCAGAAGCATGAATCCGGTTTCAAAGTCTGTGAGCGTACTTTTCACAGAGATCCTCTGCACTTCAGCACAACTGTACTTGGTCTGCAGTATAAAGATTATTGCTTGGATGGGATTAAACCAGCGCACACAAGAAATGATGCATGCTGAACTCAAAGCACACAGAATGTGTGCTTCTTGAAGAACAAGCTTGGAGACGCACACAGAGCAGGAAAGGAGAATAGAGCTCACAGAGTCACTGTAATAAAGCAGAGAAGCTGCTCTTCATCAAGAACTTCAATGCACGTTGTGTTTTAATAAGTGAACATGTTTAATTCTACTGTCTTTCAGCAGCTCACTCAGTCATAGGCCTGGACAATATTATTTATATATGAGTGGGGTCAGGTTAAACAATGTATTTTTATATATATACTGTATTGTGCATTGTTGGAATGTCAGTGCTAAATAAATAGTTACATATTTTTAATTGATTTATTCTTCGAAGCATTTATATTCATTTATACAATTGCATTTTTTTCTTATTTTAGTGAGGTTCGTATACATTCTGATTCTGAAATAAAGGGTAGCAAACAACGTGCATCCCTAAATCCTTTGGTGGCGCTGTTTCCTCACCTGCTGTGGGGAATTCACTAACTTTGTGACGCAAATTGATGCGCGTGAAGATGTGCTTGAGACTGCCCTATTTAAATAGTAACTAAACCCCTGTTTTCTGCTGACCTGCCACTAGGAGGGAAATTCAAAATGCCTTGATTGTGGGCATTACTGCTGTAGCAGTAAGACACGCCCACTCAGGCAGCCCACGGTAATGCACACAATGATGTGTCTGGACACACGCACACAGCGAGTTCACAGCTGAGATTTGTCACTACAACCACAGGCACAAACAATCACGATGTGAAGCTCTGACACAGCCCTGCAGCCCTACTCTCCCACCACCTCATGTACACAGCAAAGATGTGCACACACTTCCGTGCACACGCAGAGACAGATGGGCAAACACATATAGCATAGATGTGTCTGTAAATACACACATAGCTTGATGATTGATGAACCCTCTGATTAGTGCAGAATCTGCTCTTTATAGAAGCACAGAGTCAAAAACATCACAGCTACAGTGGGCTGTTTCACACGGAACAGTGGACTTCCTCATTTAGGCTGTCAATCAATGCTAACTGAGGGCTGCATTTGGAAGAACCCTCCTTCCTTCTCTCAGCTTTTATAGGAGAGGCGGAGCCAACAGTTATAGATGATGATGCAGGGGAATCCAAAGATTCTGTTTCAGCCAATAGCAAAATGCAATTGTAATAGCCAGTGTTCAATCCTTAGAGGCCAGTAATTCTGACATTTTACAACTGAATACACAAAGTTATAATACTTTAACTAAAATGTGAAGAGTGGGACTAGGATAAACAAACAGCACCACTTAAAGGGCCAATGTTAAGCTAAATCAACTTTTCTGTACACTTATAAAAGTGCTATTAGGGCTTCATACACATGCTCAAAGTGTTTTTTTTTTTCATTGATTCCCTCAATCCTTAGAGGGTGATTTGCTCCTTTCTTACAAGACAAATCAACATTATGCTTGTTCAACGTGGAGAGGTGAGAGCACACAAGCCCAAAATGACATTTGAATAAGTGAAATTGGAGGCAGGTGGACTTCTCTGTCTGCTGCACAAACATTCAATAATGTAGAAAACAAAATAAAGAAATAAAAGCGCTCTTTAATACACTCTAAAACCTAATATTATTTTTTTTTTCCTAATTTAGTGTGGCTGCTCCGTCAGTTACTGTAACTTTGCTCTTATCAGTCTATGGAAAACAGGAGCTTTGGATAGATCGGTCCTATTGATCTGTTGGTGCCAATGGTCTGAGATACAGCAGCAACAGAGAAATCAGTCTGCTGCAACTGAAGATGATCTCCTAACCAACATCCAGCAGGTCTGAGTTCCTGAGGAAGCTGATTCTGGCCTGACGCTCCTTGCATCAACCCGACACAAGAGTTTGACCGTCAAAACATGGAGAGAAAGACATAGCTCAGGTGCGTCCAGAGCAACATCCATGGACTCCGCGCACAGTATCCTGTCTGCACCATAGCGTGCCACATCAGACTGCCTCAGGAGTTCAGCTGTTTATCTCTCTCATTTTCTCATTCAGTGGCTGTTGATATTGAGTATTGTTTTTTCTATACTAGAAAGTTTAACTGGAGGCCTTTTTTTCCCATCTCAGCTGTGTATTAAGTCAGCATTCACTGCAGCTACGATCTCTATGTGTAAAGCTGTGAGTTTGCACCTGCCTGTGAGTCGTGCTATTGTCCGATGCAGAAACAGTCAGGGGTTTGTACCCCTTATCAGTGCGTGGAGTGACGTTTGCACACATTTAAATACCCGTAAAGCGTTAGTGAATCTGTACCATGATGCATAAATGCTAGGGGTGTCCCGATCCGATATTGATTTCAAATATCGGTGCGATATCAGCCAGAAAATGAATATTGGATTTTATCAGACTTCATCTAAAATCTCCAATACAAGCGCTTCGATAAGTTTTTGTTGTTTTTGTCCCCGCCCTCAGTTGTTCCCACCATATACTGACAGTAAAAAATAATTGAAGTGAACTTGAATTGCTGACTATTGTTCTCTGCGTAACATCACTTGATCAAGCCTTTTCTAACATTCCTCACTACAAAATAAGTAATAAAAGTATGTATGAGTCGTGCTTATATCGTATCGAATTGATATCGGAATTGGCCAATATTCAAGGCTGCAATATTGGTATCGTATCGGAAGTGAAAACATTGTATCGGGACATCCCTTATAAATGCAAAGGTACTAATTTGCATTTTTTGGTTTTCTCATTTTTGGTTTTGGTCATGTTGAAGAACTGGCCATAATAAAAATTACAAAGTTTAGCCTAGTATTTATTTTAAGCATAACTGTTTTCTAGCTATGATCACTCTCCAATGCTAAATATATCCAATATTTATTCAAAAGTAAATAAAAGATTATAATGAAATAATGATTTTCGTCATTTCTATTGTATGCACCATTTAAATACTGCCTTAACCAGATATCTGATGGTGTGTTGATGGAGATGCTTCAGGCAAATTAAGAGGGACACTGTTCATTAACACAGCTGCAAAAGAAAGAGTTGCTCTTTCAGCCACCGAGTGACAGACCGCACAGTAATCAGACCCCTGATCTGTATTGAAAGCTGCGATCAGTCCAGTTCAGAGCAGAGAGAATAGTAAGGCTTTCACAATAGAAAAGCAGTGCGGGGAGAGAAAATTAAAAGGCCATACTCTCCCTCTCCGTGAAGCACACAGACAAGATCAAGGAATGAATGAGATATTAGGTGGGATTCCATTATTATTATGACTAAATGTCGACAAAGTGTAATTTAGCTTTGAACATTAAACATTGTTTAGGGCTAGAGCCTCGCAACTCCTGTGAAACCTCATCTCGCGAGACTTAGGCAGAGGAAGAGGGACGCTCCAAACCTCCTTATAACACTCCGTATTCCTTTGTTGTTTCACGCCTAATGCGGCACTAATCAATTTTAAGCATAACGCTAAGATATGTCCCGGTCTCCTCTTCTGTCCACACGTACCGCGCTATGTTTACTCGAAGAGAAGTGGTCATGTGACCAGGTACGTCACGTCCTGTGACGTGTATTTGAGGAAAAAGTGTTTCCATAGCGCTTTTGCGACACATATCAATATCTGAAATACCTTTTTATGAAAGCGTGAAAACATTTTTGCGATATTTGAGTGTTTTTTTTTTTCAAAATTTTGGTGTTTCTATTACCAGATTTTATTGCACTATTTAGATTTTGCCCATTTGCGAGGGTAATGAAAACACAACTACAATGTTGTACATTCCCATGCTGCACGTGCTCCCCCATTTCTGTCTTTCTTCTTTTGATCTTTTTAAAATTTAAAAAGGCTTGAAACAGTGGAAGGCTAGAGCGAGCATACAGGGTGTTTTGGCTCAGCTTCATGTCACATGTAGGGGCCATGTGAACACAGTGCCACTGAGGGAGAGGAAGGAGGAGGTGTGCCAAAGTAGGAGGAAAAGAGAATAAAAAATTTACCATAGGGACTGGGAATCAGTGCAAGGTGAGAGATTTATGGGTGACTGGTATTTAGAAGTTAAAGACCTTAATATAACTGTGATAAAGCTCAGAGTCAAAGCTAATGCGTGCAGATAAATACAGTCCACAGAACATTGATAGGTGATCCCTGGTGTGGCAGGTGACACAGTTTCTTTCGGGGCCTGGGTAATTATCAAACTGTACTGCTAGCAGCATAAGACAAGCAAATTGCCCCATGAATGAGTTAGACTGGCTGCACATGCTCAACAGAGTGTCTGGACTGTTAGCGGGCTTTCAGCTTGCCAGATCGCGCACATATCGTCATAGTGAACACTGACTAGCAGGATTTTTGGATTAATAAATCTTCAAGCTAGACATGACAAATGTCTCATGACTACCGTAATTTTATTTTTACAAGGTCTAAAGAAACAAATGTCTGTGAATCTCTACAGCTTTAGGCCATAGTAACTGGGATATTTTCAATAGAAAGCTGCAGAGTGCTTTAAGAAAAATACAAGATAACATCATTTGGTTGAATAATATTAAACCATAAATTTTCATTAATTTTTTGTCTTCGAACCAATACACCCTACACTGAAGGGAATGGTCTGCATTTAAATCAGTGTGCCCGAAGGTTTAATCATCAACAAACTGGTGTTCATAGAAGCACTTTACAGATTGATAAATCTAGTGTTTTAATAAGAAATCTTTTTAGTTTGTTTGTTTTATTTATTTATTTTTTAGATTTTTTTTTTATTTTTTTAAATTAGAATTTGTTTGACTTTGCACATCACTTATTCAGTTGTTTATAGACTCCCAAAGTTTGATGAACTTAAAAAAAACTGGTTTCTCTAATAAAAGCTAAAGACAAAGTCTGAAACCTTGGTGTTCTGATTGACTCAGATCTGACATTGAGCAGTAAGATTAACTTACTTTCTTGACTAAGAGGTCAGAGCACTTCGCTCCAGTTTTAAAGTCTTCCAGTCAGCCGCAGAATAGACTGTCAGCCTGTCATTGCCCTATCTCCTTAGATTTTGATAGCTCCACAGGTCTGGGCCTGGTTAGTAGTTGGATGGGAGACCACTGAGAATTCCAGGTGCCACAGTGAGGGACAGTCGCTCCAGTGGTATCTGTCATTGTGTGACAAATGGCGCACTATGGCAACCTCTCTTCTGTCAGTCTGCCTCAGGGCAGCTGTGGCTACAATAGTAGCTTACCACCACTAAGTGTAGTGAAAGAATAATCCCTTGATTCTGTAAAGCATCTGCAAGTGTCAAAAAAAGCGCTACATTAAATTGATGTATTATTATTATTATTAAAGTTCTGCTGCTGGTGTAAAAATCTCTGAATGGGTTTGGTCCAGAAAACATCAGTGAGATGTTAGTCAGGTATAACCCCAGCAAGTCTCTAAAATCTATGCAGATTTCAGCACAGCTGAAGTCAGCATCCAATGTATACATTTAAAGGTGCTTCACGGCAAGTCCTGAGGTGGAGTGCAGACGTTTATACATCTATTGATGCTTTAAATCCTGATTGAAATGACCAGGATCGTTATCAGGCTTCTGCAGAGCTCGATGATGAATTAATCATTTGAATCAGGTGTGTTGGAAGAGGGAAACATCTAAAACATGCTGGATAGTGGCTCTTGAGGACCAGGATTGGCCACCCCTGCTTTAAATTCTTAGGATTTATTAGGCTTACTACCCAAAGAAAACAATACATTCACACATGAATCTATCTGTGATGAGCTGTGAGCTGCTGTGAAACCATATGTTCACATTTTACTCATATAAGCTGCTGTGTTGTAAGTTAGAGAATGGTTCTTTATAGGGTTTGCATTCTATTGAATTCCTCTTACTAAACCAAATGGTTTAAGCCATTTTAAATCAGACATGACGGGTTGAGAAGTTTCTGGTATGACTATTCTTGTGAAAATTGTTTTCCTCACCAGTAAATCAGATTAAAATGTTTAAATTAAAAGTATAGTCTACAAACCTGTTCAAAACACTTTTTGTAATACTGAGGTGAAATGGTCCTTCCATCCTGAGAGTAGTCAATATATTACGTATTTAGAAAAAAGAACAAAAAGAATCAGATTTCTGTAGCAGCTCAAAAAACTGATAAATCCCTGTTGTTTCGGTTCGAATGTAAATATCCAATAATATGCCTTAATGTCTTGTACTACACAGGCTCTCCTCTGTCCCTCCTTCCTCTCCACGTGCACACTCCACAGGGGACACTGTTGTCGGTGTAAGATTGTATATGGACCCCCTTGGAAATGAACCTGGGCTCCATTTTCCGCTGCGGAATTTGGACCCCGTTTATAGAATATGGACCGCCTCTCGGTCAATTTTTCGCTGCAGAATATAGACACTGGATTCATATCCCGCAGCTGAATTTGGACTCAGTCTTTTTTGTACCTTTTATATAGGGGGTCCATATCCTGTGCTATTGGAAATGGACCCAGACACTATAATTAGGGTTGGGCACCGAGAACAGGTTTGGAGCAGGTTAGGAACCGGGTCCTAACGTCCGTTTCCAGAACTGTTACGAAGATGTTGGGATTTTGATTGTTTTTTAAGGTTCCTAAATGCCTGCACTAGTTTATTTGTATAACTCCGCCCGGCTTGCTCTGTTTGTTTACAGGGTTTGTATAAAGGTGCATTCACACCGAACGCAACTGTAGTCACTTCAATATAGTGGCGCTTTTCGGTTACGCCATCATTTCATCGCTCTAGCGCAGGGGTGCTCAATTCGTCGATCGCGATCGAAAGGTAGTATTGGTAGATCGCATGACATCAAAAAAATAGACATCAGCGGCTGATGTCAGCCTATTATCCATCTCGTCAAAAAAGCGAGGGCTTAAAATCGGAGGTAACTCGCTGACGAGCTTGTTAGCTTTGCTGCACTTAGCGCCGTTGTGTGCGCATGCGCGGTGACCTAAAGGTCAGCCTATCAGCCATCCCGTCACTTGATTGACATACAGGGCAGCCAGTCAGATGACTACTGAATTTTTCTGACCTTTAGGTCACCACGCATGCGCAAACAACAGCGCTAAGTGCAGCAAAGCTAACAAGCTAGTCAGCGAGTTACCTCCGATTTTAAGCTAAAGAAAGTTTATAGTCATCAAAAATGAGCGGGGTTGCTGGACCAAGTAAGAAGACAAAAACTATCACTTTCATACGGAATGGGAGGTGGACTTTTTTTTCACGATGTCATTTTCTAAGTGCATTTGCCTCATCTGCCAGTCTGCCATCGCAATACCAAAGAAAGGAAATGTGGAGCGGCATTTCCGGACTGTTCATGGAAAATACGACACCGACTTCCCGCCAAAAAGCGAGCTGAGAAAGAGAAAGGTGAATGAACTAAAATCCCAGTTGTCCGGACAGCAGTCATTTTTCACACAACATACTTCAAAAGCAAAAGCCGCCACTAAAGCATTGTTCTGGGTGAGTCACATGAATAACACGTAGTCCTTCCAAGACGGAGAGATGGTAAAAGAGACATTCGTTGAAGCACCTGACTCATTGTTTCGAGACTTTAAAAATAAGGCAGAAATATTATCTTCAATCAAAGCTCTGCAGCTGTCAAGAAGTACAGTTACATGGCGCTGTGAAGCCATGGCTAAGGATGTAACCCAGCAAATGTGGAAGGACATCGGAGATTGTGAATGTTTCTCACTGCAGTTGGACGAATCTACTGACGTGAGTGACACAGCCGAGATGTGCATTTTCATTCGTATGGTGTTTAGTGATCACTGCAAAAGAGGAGCTATTAACAGTACTTCCCATGAAAGAACACACGCGAGGAGAGGACATATTTCAGTCGTTTAAAAACTTTATTGAGAAAACTCAGCTCCCAGTGTACAAATTGGTGTCTATCACCACGGATGGAGCACCCGCAATGGTTGGCCACGTGATTGGATTTATTGCCAAGAGCCGGCACTACGATGCTTTCCCAGACTTCTTGAATTACCATTGCATAATCCACCAACAAGCGTTATGCGCTAAAATGCTCAACATGAAAGAGATCATGGATGTGGCAATGAAGATCGCCTGTTCTATTCGAGCCAGATCTCTTCAAAGACAGTTATTCCGTGCACATCTGGAGAAGGCTGAATGCGACCACTCTGAGTTGTTGCTACATACTGACGTGAGATGGCTTAGTCGAGGGAAATTCCTGCAAAGATTTCGAGAGCTCTGTCCGGAGATTAAGAAGTTTTTCTTTGTAGCTGGACATGCAGAATACAAGCAACTAAATGACGATCAGTGGCTGTTAGACTTGGCATTTTTAACCAATCTGACAAACATGTTGAATGACCTTAATCTACAGCTGCAAGGAAAAGACAAAACAGTGATCAATATGATCAGCTCAGTTAATGCTTTCAAACGAAAGATGCAACATCTCTCCTCAAAGCAGCAGCGCCATGATTTGGGAAATTTCCCAAATCTGGCGTCAGAGCTGGAGAGAAGTCAGAGAAGGCCTGCGTGAAACTTGACAGTTCTACACGGAGCAGATTGACAATTGTCTGTCAGAGTTTGACAAACGCTTTCAAGACTTTTCTTTGCTCGAGCCAGTCGCTACATTCATGTGCTATCCTTTCCGGGAAGATGCTGATGTTGATTCACTCGCATCAAAAATTGTAACTCTGTTTGACCTAAACTCTTCTGGAGTGGAAGATGAGATTTTGACTCTACAAGCCGACATTGAGATGAAGTCAAGAGCTCATGGACAGTTCTGGAACTTACTCACAGAGGTAAAGTACCCCAACATGAGGAAATGTGCATTATTCGGCTCCACTTATTTATGTGAGTCAGCCTTTTCCCACATGAAGATCATTAAGTCCAAGTACCGTTCCACCATGACTGATGAACATTTGGAAGTGTGCTTGAGGCTGGCTGTCAGCAGCTACTGTCTGGACTATGCATCCCTCACTGATTCAGTTCAGTGCAAGTCATCAAAGTAAACTCGGTTAAGTACAAAAAATGTTCATAGTTAATTATGTTGTGTTCTGCAAAATTTGCTCATGCGGTTATGCAAGGTACATCAACATACATTGTACATGAAAAGAATCCTCAATATTTGTGAAAATAAATATATGTGAAATATATGTTTCACATTTTTGTGGTGGGTAGATCTGGGGTAGATCATTGTGACTTGGTAATTTTATAAGTAGCTCACATGCTGAAAAAGTGTGAGCACCCCTGCTCTAGCGACATGACGACCAGGGCTCAGTATGTGTGTGTGACTGCCACTAACAGAGGAGAGAGAGGGTTGATCACTTCTTCTCTGGCCGTATCGTAGACATTGTTGCTTTTACGGTTTAAATGATCAACTTACGGAGATACTAAAGGATGAGTTCACCTAGAATGTAGGCTTATTCAAGAAGTGAACAGCTTTAATTTTGTCCCGGTAAAATGAGTAAGTGTAGTACAGCCTTCCGCTGCAGCCGTCTCACTGTAGCGGGAGGGAGGGGCTGCTGTCTCGGCTCTACATACAGTGAAGGACGGGGAGTTGTTGCTTGAAGTCGCTTTAAATAGTTCACATTTTTCAACTTTGAGCAACTAGGTTGCAAAGGACCTAGTTGCCAGAATTATAATAATATTTTTCAACAAGAACTGTTGATTGATTTGTCACATGACTGCTCCAGGGTCTGTTTTATTTTGTTTCACATCTATCTGGGCTGTAGCTCTTTGTTTTTTTAGACTGCTACCAACTTGTTTGTAGTGTTATTTCAGCAAGTTTCACTTTTACAGATACAGTTGGGGACCTTTGTAATTGAATGTCCTAGTTACAGTACAGCAACCAAATTAAACTCTGTCAACTAACAATAAAAATGGCCTGTGTAAAGGCAATTTCAAATCCAAAAATTCTCCTGTGAAATCTGTGACCTGTTGACCTGCACAACTCAAACAATCAGAATCAAAAATCATTTACAACAGGAATCAAAATTGAGAATCGGAATCAGAATCATTCAAATCAAAACGATGCCCAACCCTGACTATATGGCACATTAAATACAAGGTAGAGTTTCATAGGAAATGGATCTAGCTAATACAATGCACAATTTATATAGGTGGTCTTTAGCAAAATAATTATGTATTATTTCTATTAAACAGTGCTTGCCTCAAATACATTTCAATTACATAACAACAAAAACTATGTATATGTCAGAGCAAATTAGTTGTTATGTGGCTAAGAATGCTGGCATAATGACATTTACTCAAAACCAGTACATGGAATAAAAGGTAATAACATGAGAGAGCTCGGGATAAAAGTATGGAACAAGGAAACTGTCAGATTGCATTAGGGAGGCGATGATGCAGGAAAAGATACTAGAAGAGAAAGATAAGGATCAATCACAGAAGAAAATGAGATATTTGGTGTCACAGGAGAGTGAGGTAGGATGTACCTCTCTTCAATGGTGCTTATAAAGCACAGAGAGACATGCATGTTAAGCTCTGGAACGTGTAAAATCTGGTTACACAATTACATAATGATGCATCTACTTTGAAACACCATTAGCAGTCAGGAAAGACATGATGATATAAATGGATGAAGCCCCTCAGTGTCTTCTCTTGTGTACTGATTCTTGAGAAGTCTCTGTACACATGCTGTTGTTTTGCCATGCATGAAAGAGTTTAGTAAAAATAAATTTTAGAGGTCAATGACTGAGTAAACCACAAGAAGAAAACCCAATTCTGTTGTTTAATGCATAAGACCTGCTAAAGATAATTTAAAAATCATTGCAAACATAGTTATTATAATAACACCACCTTACAAAAAAACAAGAGCACTCAGACAGCGCAAATGTCTGCCAAGGTATTTACAGTTATCAGGATCAGTGATCTAATCATGGTGCCATGATCATTCACACCTTAAAGGCTTGTAAAATTTCTATCCCAAATAATAACAATAAAGTAAGTCCAAATGTATAGCCATACCAATTTTTGTTTAAATCGTGGTGAAATGCACAATCTAGGTCCGATGATGAAACTTGGTGTGGTAATTGAGGAAACACCTGCCATAACTGAGTCAAATTTCCAAAGATTTGTCATTTATGAACATAGCTGTGAATGTTTAAAATTTTTGCTAATGATGAGAAATAAAGTTTTTTTTTATTTTTGAAATTGATCCAGAGATTTGGATCCCCTCCAAAGTCTAAATGACTCTTCCATGGCCTAAGGCAGGGGTTCTCAACTTGTCTCACCCTGTGACCCACACTTTGCTTTTTTTGAGAATTCAACCAACCAAATTTAGTTTTTGAGATACAGCTGATGAAAACACACATATATAATATTTTTTTTTAAACATAAATCTATATATTTTTCTGTGCAATATGCATTTCACAGTATGCCTGTCAAAAAAAAAGTTTCTTTCAAAATAAAAGACAAGTTATCAGATACAAAACAAAATAAACAAGATTAAGCAGTAGTGGTTTATATGGAACACTACTGAAGTTTTTTTTGGCTTTTCATGTGCTTTGAATTCAATTTTAAAAAGCATGTATTTGTAAATGAGGAAATACATAAATTGCACACTATAACACTAATAGTGACCCACATGCACAAATATATTCCATATAATATTGTACCCTTTTTTAATTTGTAAATGCTATACTGAAGCAGATTCTAGTGTATGTATATATATATATATATATATATATATATATATATATATAGTAATTTTTATTGTAACCGTAATAAATACCAGAAATTATCGAGATACATTTTTTATTCTATATCGTCCATCCCTAGTCTGTACATACACATGTTTTGATTAACGCTCTGATTACACCAGGATCAGCTCTTTATAGAAGCACAGAGTCACAAACATCACTGCAGCTGAACAAGTTCAGCATGGAGCTATCAATCAATGTTCTGATTAATGACATCAGTTGATTGATTAATTCCAGAAAAACAGTGCACAAAATTTTTTTTACATTGTTTTTTTTTTCTTTTTTTTGCACTCCAAACAGCCCAGAACTTTTCTCATTGCATGAGTTCTCGGTATACCCATAATATTGATGCACAGAGAAATAAGAGAACTTGAAGAGAAGTTGTTGCTGTGCTTCATAAAAAATAAGCAGAAGAGTAAGTAGGTAAACGTATTTTTATTGAAAAAATATTGAGTATTGAAAATGAGCAGAAAAGTCCATTTAAACTTAAGTGTTGGTTGGACTTTATTCAAATAAAATGTGAATATATTTGCCTTTAAATGTTGTTTACTTGTCTGTTTATGTCCATGATAATTTTTCAAATGACTAGATGAATAAACAACAGGATTCTATGAATCTGTAAAGCGACTTTGAGTGTCTATGAGAAAGCGCTACATAAAATTGATGCATTATTATTTTTTAGGCTAAGTTGGGAGCTCACTGAGAGGACACAAGCTGTGAAGCGTCATGAATACAGGCACTGATGTTTTAACATCAGTCTGTCAGATGATTTGGGTTAATACATCTGTGAGTCCCGACTGTGTGAAAAGATTTTACTCTTTAACCTGGGTCTTACATGAATTTACCAGCTGTGTTAGGGGATGTTGTCAATTTAAATTGTGAGATTATCTAAGATGCTGCTGTAAAGAAAATGCTGACCATCACTCTCTTTCAGAGTTTTGTCATACTGAAATGGAAAGAATAAACTTTCACTTTTATACAATTTATCTTTAAAATGTTCTTTTGATGGATTTGATTAAATGTATTAGCTCCATTTAATCCACTTAAAAACACTTCAGTTTTTAAGTGTCACTGTTACAATAGTAATGTATTTGATTATAAAAGAAGATTAAATAATTATGATAGTGTAATTATTCATATGAGATATTTACACTGAATTGTTGTTGTCTTGTTATTCAGTCTGACTTTAGAGTCAAAGGGTCTTCTGACAGGACCTTTATTTAATAATTATTTGAACATACGCTTGTTGAGTACTGTGCATAATTTACTTATACAATGTGATGTTGAATAAATGTCTTTGAGATCATCGCTCTACCGGACTTATCATATTTGTCAAGGTGTTGCTTGTTAAACTGAAAATGAATGTGATTTTGGGGTGGTAATATTAATCATAAGTGAGAAAGAAATGACAAATGACTAAGATCATATATATTGGGCCTCATTCCAGCCTGGAATCCATCCTAATCTCCTTCTATTATTCAATGATTAATACAGGCGATTAGTCTGGAAGCGCTCACAAGGCGTTTGAGTTCTGGGGGCAAAACAAACACGTGCAGAGTAACCAATCAAGCGATGAGCGGACCTGACGACAAGTGTGAATCTTTTTCCCTAAACTGAGCTGGCAGCAGAAGATGGCGTGTAGTAAGGTACAGACGGTTTTAAAGCCTCTTCTTGTTGTGGCTTTAAATCAGAGCAAAGCGCAGCTCCGAGCGTCTTCTCCGTAGCGGGCGCCATGTTTGTTTTGACACTGCTTGGTGTTTTAGATATGACGTTCTTTCTGTACAGCTCTGATTGGCTTGGTCTTTTTCAAGCCAAGAAAGTGAGCAGAAATGACCATATTACCATACCCACTTTCTTACAAAAAGTAAGAAAGAGGGTGTGGCTTATCGCCAGGCTAGCCTCATTTGACACCGAGCTCATCAAAGTTAAGTGCCTTGGAAGTTGGAACTAGCCAATAATATCTACCAAACACTAATCTTGGGCTCTACATTAACTTCCAAAGGTCACTTGCCATGTCGGGCAAGTAGGAGATTAAATCCACATGCTGCATCGCAAGTTAAGATTTTGTGAAGCAAACTGAACTAGCCCGTATATCACTTTGTAAATAGGCTACTCGTGAAATGTTTAACATTCAGTCATCATTATGTAACATCTACTGTTTTATCACTTTCTTATAAGCACAACAATAAATACTGATACCAGATAATATAAGATCAAAAATGTTTAGATGATTAACAGGTCAGGAACTCTAAAATAAATTAAAGGAATCACCATATTTATGTAATCTTGTAATCAGTAGGCTATATATTTATTTTTATTATTGTTAACAAGGGCGATGCATCTTGTAATCAACCCCCAGCATAGAGCTGTCAATCAATGCACAAGGAGGAAACTAAGCCCTCCTCCCATCATTTATAGGAGGTTAGTGTTAGTGATGTCACTGATCTAAATTGCAATAGCCGGCATTCAACCCATAGAGGGCAGTCACTCTGACATTTTACAACTAAAAACAGTGAATTTAAAAACTTGGACTAAAATGTGAAGAATAGGCCAAGGATCAATCAACTATATGACTTCACTTACACTTTAAAGCTTTGTTTCTCACATTTCTACAGTTTTAATGATGCTTCTAGTGGAACTGAATATGCCACAAAATTTAAAAATACACAAACCTTTAACATGTAAATTATAAAGTACAACTGTTGGTCTGTTGATAAATTAAAATATTTCTTAATGTAAAATGAACAGCCATCCATCTCTACAAACTATACTTACATTACAATGTTTGCCACACTTTTTAATGTTGTAGATCTATAGGAGACAAGTACCATCTCTCTAAATAAAAGAACCAAATGTACTTCTTCTTGCTCCAACAAACAACACCAAACTACTGAAAATATGCCGAATTTTCCTTCAGTAAATGAAAAATGTTTTGGAGGACAAAAAGGAGGGAACAAACTAGTTTTCAGAAATATGTATTACACAATTATATACACTTGTGAAACAGATGTCATTGTAAAACTTTGTAGTTCAGGTAAAGGTCTTAGTCACATCTGAATAAAGTCATCAGCTCTGTAACAATCTCCTGACTTGATGAGGGATTGCCTGCATTCGCTACTGTCTTCCATTGCTGCGCTAGCCGATCAACCAATAGTCAAAAAGCTCAGCCAGTGTGGACAGCCCCCTCATCTGCATAACATTTCATTGTGTGTGCTGAAGTGCATACACAAATAAAATAATTGATAAATAAATGAATACATAAAATACAAATACAACAATTTATTTGTTGATGACATACATATTCAAGAATTGAGTGATTTATTTATTTATTCTTAATTATGGCAGAGTTGGTCCTCCATACATATTTACAAATGTAAAGGTGAATTTACATGGTTATAACTTTATTTTTCATTGTACCAGTCATTGTGTTGCAGGAAATATATGAATAGCTTATCCTCATTGTCTTGTCAAAGATGCTCTTTTTTGCTGGTTTCCTATTAGATTCTTTCCTTATTTTTCGATTTTTTTTGTTACCAAGGTTGTGAAGAGCCATCCTTCGTAAAAGTAGCTGGCAAGCCGAAAAAGTGTGGGCACCCCTGGCTTAATACGTGTTTTGTAGCCATGTCCATTTCAGGGAGTGAAATTGGTATTGTAAGATTTTGCGGAAGACTAAACATTTCTGTTTCTTTGCTACGCAGTGGACCACCACTTTACTGAAGAAAAAAAAACATGAGAATGCAAGATAACTGCCCCCCATAGGTCAACATTTTCACTTGGAACCCCCAAACACTAATCCACTTCCCACAACAGCCGCCGCTGCGGTGGAGGCTGTGGCACAGCAAAGACAAGGACTTCCTAAGCTTTTGGAAAGCACATTCACCCAGCTTGGGAGGCAGGCAGTTAGTGTGACAGTAACTGTGCTGGATGCCAGTGGAACAGGCACTGTGTAGCATCTCAATGATCAAATTCACTAAATCCACAGAGAGGGTTTATGGTCCTCCCAGCCATACTGCTCCCACCCCATTTCTCAAAGGCATTCAGCCTTTTCATTAGGATCATAATGGGGTAAAGGCTGGAAAAGGGCCCACATGTCTGAGCATGGTAAGTTATAGTGATGGCTTTGTGGCATGTCAAGCATGTCCATGGGAGCAAAACATGCTGCAACTAACTAACAAAGGCGATAAAGGACAGAGGTAATTAATACAACTCATGCTATGCTTGAATTTGAGTGGACATTCTTCGGGCCAGGTAGAGTTGGAAAGCTAACGTTTATTGGAACATGACATAACTATATTCATCACCCACAACTGGGATCGTCAACGCTTATAGTTTATGTCATTCCAAGTGTTTTCACCACCCGTGTGGTAAAGTTGCCGTGTTGTGGAACAGATTTGCTGAGGCTTGAGTCATCTTGCATCTTACATTCTCTACTTTTTGCTGCACGTGTGAGTGACCAGAAAGCGATAGCAAATTAAGTGCCACTGCAGCAGCTGCATAGCTACACTGTCACAGCTAAGAACATCTACAATTTGGAAATATTTCACACTAAATGCTGCAGATAAAAAGCCATCCTGCATCCTGTGTAAAACATACCTCTTCTCCCATGGGAGCAAGTCAGACTACTGGATGCTGTAGACTCGTCAAGGTAAGATTAGCATTAGCATCTAGGCTACTTACTCTGAGCATATAAGGGCATTAATCTCATTACACTAATATCCTTTTTATGACTGCCATCAGTAAAGCGCAAGCTCTATCAAAAGATCATGTACACATCTAATACTAGAGGTTTAGTCGGGTAACATTCTTTAATAGTCCTGATGGAGCAGGGGTCTTCTTCTGATTGGGAGACTGGGGGTTCGATCACAGCCTATATTCACTGAAGGTTTAGGGGTATTAAAACTTATGCAAACATCACTCCACATGCTAATAATGGGTACAAATCCCAGGGAATCAGGAGTGTTCAGCGCACCCACAATCAATTTAGCGCGTTTCCCCCTGATGAATATGTAATGTTGGCAGGTTACAGAAGGGTAGCAAATTAATGGGAGGGGAAAATACAAATTAATGAATGCAGTGGACGCAATGCAATTCAAATCTGGAACTGTTTGCTGGGACTGTTTCTGTGTCTAAAATAGTACGACCCACAGGCAGGTGCAAACTCACAGCTTCACACAGAGATCAGTGAATGTTGGCACAATACACAGCGGAGAAGGAAAAAAAGGCTCCAGTTAACCTTTCTAGTGTAAGACAATAATTAAAATAAAACAACAGTCAATATTAACAGCAACTGAAAGAAAATGCAGAGTAAAGTGTGTGTGTGAGGGAGAGAAACAGCTGAGGCTGCCAGTGTGTAGTCCGGTGTGACAGGCTGTGGTTCAGGGGATGCTTTGTCACTCCGGACACACTGCTGCTGTGTCTTTCTCTCCATGTTTAGACCGTCAAACTCTTGTGTCGCATTGATGGCAAGGAGCATCAGGCCAGAATCAGCTGATCAGCTGCGTAATTTACGCAGCAATGGAACTAGGTTCACATCTGAGAGTGTGTGTGACACAGCACTACTCAGGACTCAGACCTGCTGGATGAGGGTCAGTAGATCATCCTCAAATGGTGCAGACTGACTAATCTGTTGGTACAATAACTCAGATCAATGGCATCAACAGAATATTGATCTGTCCAAAGCTGCGTGTTTTCCATGAACCGATAAGAAAAAAGTTACAGGAACTGAAAAAGCAGCCACATTAAATTAGTGGGAAAAAAATAACATTAGGTTTTAAAGTTTATTAAACAGCACTTGTACTTGTTTATTTTGTTTTTTCTTTACATTATTGAATGTTTGTGCAGCACACAGAGAATTCCATCTGCCTCCAATTTAACTTCTTCAAATGCCATTTTGTGCTTCTGTGCACTCATCTCTCCACGTTGAACGAGCAAAATGTTGATTTGTCTACACACGCACTAATTTGCGTCACAATCTTAGTGAATGCCCCATAGCAGGTGAGGAAACAGCGCCACCAAAGGATTTAGGGACACACATGGTTTACTACCCTTTATCTCAGATGTTAGTAAATCCACTCCTATGTGTTAAAGTGTCCTTGGGCAAGACGCTGAACCTTAAAGGTCCCATGTCATGCTATTTTTCACCCATCTCCATTTGTTCTAAGAACCCCAAAAACATAGTATTTGAGGTTTATTTTCCCAAACTCGCCTGTTTTCCAGAGTTTTAGCCTCTGAAAAGTCACTTTCCGAGCAACTCCACACAAACAGGCTGATTTGCGGCCTACTTATGCATATTCATGAGTGGGAGTGTCTATAGACGAGACAGTGACTTCCTCCTCCCTGCATGGTGACGTAGGGCCAGATGACGGCCCGCCCTCTTCCCACCCACTCCATAGCCAAACTCATGCATAGTCGCCGAGGGCACCAAGGGGATGCTGCAAGTTGCCCCGCCGGCCCCCAGGCACACCGACCAGGCACCCCAGAGCGCGCCAGATCGCCTTTCCTTGATGCCACCCGCGCAATGAGCCCTAGAAAGCCCCCCCACCCTGAGGTTCTCTAAATCCAAAAAATTGGGGGAGGTGTCACGGTCAAATTGTCCAAGTTGTCTGTTAGATGGAGAATGTTCTATGGAAGAGGAAGGTTTTGATATAAATATAGTGATGTCGGGCAGTTGCATTTAGAAAGTGTTGGGCAAGTTACTCTAAAATTGTAATACATTTTATATTACTAGTTACAGGCATAAACATTTAACATAGGTGGTAATATTATAATACAAATGGTATTACAATATTACCACCTCCAAAATGTATCTGTGTTCCACTACTTTAAGTTACTTTTAACTAATCGCATATTTATGTTATGTGAAGCCATTTTAAAATACTAATCCTATTTCATTGATACCATTACAGATTAATGTCTACAAATGTGACACCACAAAACACTTTCCTTTTAAATAAAAATATACAAGCAAAACTGTATCTATTAAACAATTAAGTATGAATGAATGAATTTGAAATTGTGAGTAATTCCACCTTACAAATGTGCAGTCCATTTCCATGGCCATGCGTTATGATTTACAACAGTCCTGCAGGAAGGAAGTCAACATTCAACATTTTTTTTACTCTTTTTTTTTTTTTTTTTTCATTTTCATTGGAACATCAGTGGGATTCATTAAAGTCTCCATGTACCTTGCGTTACTGAGATTTGTAACGAGTAATATATTGCTCATCTCAAAGTGAGTCAACTCAAAGGTAAAAAAATAAGCCGTCATCTTGTACCATGACATATTTAAACAATATAACAATCAACTTACACAAATTTCACAAATATAGGAAAAATAATTAAATTACTAAAGTAATTTATTAATTAAAAGTAATTTTTACTAAGACTAAATGATTTTGGAAAAATATTTCTAATTGAGATGGGGTTTTTTAAAGTCCCCTTTATGCATTTTTCTAAAAAGACAAGCAATCAATCAGTCAGTATTCTATTGAAAAATATCAGATTTAAAATTTAATTGTTCTTTCTTATAGGTTAGGCTTATGTCCGTGAAAGCACGCATGAATGTGCCGCGCAGGGTGGCTCCCAGCCACAGCCCATCCTAATAGTTGCATCCTGTGCCGCAAAGCCGAGTTTACAAATGCAGCATTGAAGCAAGGCTTCTCCCATTGGCTAAGACTAGAGCTGGAAGAACGTGTCAACATCTTCAACATTAGAAATTTGATGTAATATAATCAGCCGTGCTGAATAATCTCCCTGCACCTGAAACTAAGAAGCCTCAAGGCAGGGATTTTACATCAAAATCCTGAAAAGAGCCAAATTCAACACAAAGGATACAATTTAAAAACCACTGATGCTGTTATTTAAAGCATTGAGTGGTTTCTTCATGACTTCAGCTAGCATATTATGCAAAAAAATTATATTCAACAATAATACTCTTACTAAAACGGGCTTTAATAAACTAGAAAGAACTGCTTAATATGCCCTAACAGCATGTTTATGAGGTCTTTTTTTTGTGACATCTTACCAAGGAGTAGTAAAATAATTTGATAATTATCTCTGTTTTCTCTCAAATGAGCAGTGCTTTTGCTGCCATGAGTGAGGCTGTACTACCGGTCTGTGAGAGAGAGTGGGAGGGACCTGACTCGCCTGCCACTGTAATTTTTCATCAAAACTGCAAAGGTGGGAGAAGAGGCAAGAAGGAGAATAGCAGATTAAAGCTGCAATAAGTAGAATGGTTAGACTTGTATGGAAACAACCACACTCCCCCCTCTTCTCTCTGTTTTGAAATGACCAGCATCCTCGTGAATGGAGACAATTGTGAAGTTCTTTAGGCTTAAATATAATCGGGTGTACTCCACGGGGACTGTCCGCACTCCTCAGACTTTACATACTTGGGTGCACCGGCGTGTAGTAGTTTCCATTAAAACCCTACATTTCCCACAATTCTTATCGCTTCTCTGTACTCCTGGGATGTGTTTGTAAAGGTGTTGGTACTTTCATAGCTCATCTGACAGTCTCTCCTTTAAGCTTGTGTTAATCTCTCCTGCTCTGTTTCACCATGCAGGTGAAATGCAGGTCGGTGTTACATTTAATGCGGGTCAATACATGCTGAGCAGTGTTCTGTGTGATACCAACTACGCAGACAACTTCCACATGGTAGTAAAAATCTGAGCTTTGCAGTTAATTGGCCTGGCGGACTCCGCATGGACTCCGCTTTGTGGATGTAAAACTAGTGCAGATACTTTTTGGAGAGTTTTCTGATGTTTTTGGCTGGATTCACACTGACGGATCCAAGAGCAGTAAAACGCTGTTTTTTTGTTTTAGATAACTATGTATATTTGTTTTCAAAATTGTAAATTTGTTGTGGCATTTGTAAAAGTGTTTCAATAATTTGTAAATGTGTTTCGCACTTCTCAGCCACAGTAAGAAAGTGACACTAAAAAAAGCTGCTTGCCAAACTAATGAGGACACAAGGACACTTTATTGTGCAGCACTGATGTTAAAAAAGCACCAATCTGACTCCCCTGGCATGACATGCCCGTGGCCACCCACATCTGATGACTTGAATGTGACTGCAGCAAAATCTGTTGTGCCACATTAACTGTATAATCTGATTGCTTGGATTATAGGTGCTTCAGAGGAAGCCACATTAGCATGTTATGTCAATATAGAACATGAGTTGAGTTTAGGCACCCAAGTCTCTATGTCTTGGTCCAACTGTTCACCATAAAAAGCTTCATCACAAGTTGTGTCACTACTAAGTAGACTAGCACATTACGCTTCATGAGACACAGATTTAGCTACATTGGATGGTGTTTTTGACAGTAATAGGGATGATTAGATGCATTAAAAAAATGTTATATCTTCTTTAAAAAAATCATCCATTGAACAAATATATACAGATATTGTGTTTAGTTATGATGTACATATATTATGTTATCATGCATATATAAATGTCAATTTGTGAGAGATATTGTGTTGCTAAAGAGAAAGTTTATAAATAATTTTTTTTTTATTTATATAGATTTATGGCTTGTGACAAATAACTGCAGGATATTTTGCAGATAATTTTTTTTTTTGTCTGCACATGCTGTCGATGGTTGCAAGAAGTGCAATCTTTTATAGACAGCAATGCATGTTTTGTTATTGCAATTAAATAAATGAATTTATTTTATTGCATTGTGACCCTCAAACCTAGGTGAGGGGGAAGGAAACAGGTAAGAGGGAGTCAGGGTAGGAAATGGAAAGGGTGGGGAAGAAGTGACTGCTTTAAAGTGAGAGTGAGATTGTGTATATTGTGCTTATTGTGTTGTGAAATCCATTCAGCCAGTCTGGTGACAAGTGTGATGCTTAGGTATAATGGTTGTGGTCGTGACTAGAGGGAAGGAGTGTGTAGTTATACTTAAAACTGGTATTTGGGATCAACTAATCTAAGGTTAAGCCCAGTACAAGTTTATCCCACAGCCCAAGAAATGCCAGTGCGTCCATGACCAAATAGTTTGTGCAAGATCCGCTTCTGCAAACCCAGGCGCCACCCCGGGCTTGAAGAGGTCACCAGGCCAGAAGAAGGAGCGGGGGCCAAGTAGCACCAGGACATCCTCCCACGACCGAGCACCCCCCCAGATGTCCCAGCAACCACAAGCCGAGAGGCAGCCACCACCCCCGTGACACACACCCGAGCCCCCACGCCAAATCCCCATCCCCCCACCCACACCCTAGCCCCGGCGCCCGCGGACAACTTTTAATCCAAAGTCCATTAGGGTAACGTCTAAACAAAAATACATAAAAAAATAATGCCCAGACATGGGAACAAAAATCATTTTCTATCCACTTTCTCATGATTCACCTTATGGTCTATAATTTCAAAATTCAATTACACTATTTCTACCTATGTTTTTTTCTGTTTGCATGTTGTTTGGTTTGTATTAATACAACTAACTGTTGGTACAATCTACATATAATTATATCTGCACATAATTGTCCTGTTGAACATGGTATTCTGTAAAAATAATTAACAAGTAAAATTAGCCGTAAACACATATATAGGAACTAAATATAAGATTATGGTGCGGACAGAAACAAAGGAATACGGTCCAATGACCTAAATAAAATAGGCTTTTATTCAAAGAATAATCAAGGCTTCATGTTTTCTAATGACTGACAGGTATATCATTATCATTATGAATGTATATCTAATAGTTGTGGATTTGTATCAAATATGACTTGTGTCTTAAGGCTTTTAAATAAATCAGATAATTATAAACTCCTCAGGGCTTTGTATGAAACACCGCAGGTGTAAAGTGTACTTTATTGTCCCCGTAGGGAAATTTGTCCTCTGCAATTGATGCATCCTTCAATGCCACTAGGGCCTCTGTCAGGAGCAGCATCAGGACCCATCTCCCGATGATGATGCTAGGCTTGGTCAAGACTACCAGGGGCCTCATTTATAAATGCTGTGTACATACAAAAGAAAGTGTACACCACATATGAGCAAAGTTTGGGATTTATGAAAAAAAAAAACCTGGCGATTTAATGTGCGCACCTCCACGGCAGCTCTGACCCTGCCTTACGCACAAAATCATGAGAACAGGAAACTCCGACCCTACAGGAGAAGGATCAAACTAATGACAGCTCTGTAAAATTGATTCATTGATACATACAACCCATGTACGCTGTTTGTAAAGGGCTTCAGTGTATTGGGTTTGGACCGTATTGTAACGTAATTGAAAAAATAATGATTGGATGATAGTCTAAAGCCAAATGTCATCTTCTTCTTCAACAAAGTATGATAGTTATATTCTTATTGACTCCCATCACAACTCCAGCATTGTTCTTGGATGTGTTAGTACAACAGAAATCATAAATATGTCTAAGTTTATATCTCAATGGTACATTTCTGTCTAAACAAATCAGTAATAATGCATTGATAGTATAAATTTCACTGTTATATTATGCCAAAGTACTGCTTCTTATTTGATCTCTCAATAATGTAATTTAACCTGGAATGTGTCACATGACTTAAATGTAGATACAGTGTTTAACATCAACAATATGAAATGTGTAAAGCTGTTTGGGGGTCATGAACAAAACTTTGAGGTGCAATTTGAGAAAAAAAGTAATGTAAGCCTATTATTGATGTGGTGCTGCAAAAATGTATGTTGGCAAGTATGGTAACCTAAATACAGATGCTTTCCATGCAGTTTTTGGTTAATTCTTGTCATTACTGAACCTCACATGAAACAAAAACTGTCAAAGCGCTAAACATCATCATTATAACAAAATTAATCTTTATGAAAGTGTCAAAAAGTGGCTTTATGTTGGTAAGATGAAAGGATTTAAAGCAAAAAAAAGTGAATGACAAGTTGTGCCCGTCTCTTTGATAATTGGTAGCTGAAAGTATAGATAACTTTTTTTTAATCTCAACTATTTAACTAAAATGGAGTGAATTTTGTGGTATACAGATGGTGGAAAGAAGACAACAATTAATTTTAAATATATTTCTTTGTCCTTTTCAGGATCTCAACGTGATGGAAGCTGAAAAACTCGAGGGGATTGATTTGGGCGTTTATAAAATAATCCACAAAGGAGCACAGCCAGATGACTCCCTTGAAGATGTTGGTGTCATCATCGAAAGATGCACTGTCTTGCAGGACTTTAGAGATATGGTGACCGGGTGTGCGCTTTTGTTTGGGCTAATTTACTGCCTCAATCTGAGCTACCCAAAGCCACTTCGCTACACATTCGAGTTCTTCCAGAAAGTGCTCATGGGACTGGAAGATAAAAAAAACTGTCCATCAAAATACAAGTGCTGAAGAACAAACTCTGCCAAAAGGAGACACAATGAATGTTCGAGAGGGGAATGTTCAATAAAAAAATTCTCCATTTTCTTGTTTAAAGGTTTACGTTTTTTTATTATAGAAAGTGAGGTCAAAGGTCAAATAGATTGGTCATTTTAGATAAGCATTTTTGGTCTTGCATTTAATTTAGAATGATTTCGAGATTTTCTGTATGCAGTTTTGTTTTGAATGAGAAAAAGAAAACAATAAATTATCAAAATTCTGCATCAGATTTTTTGAATTGGGGACAAAATCGCCCAGATTGACTTTTATTTTTTATTTCACTTCTTAAGTATTTCCTGTATTTGCAGTATGAAGTGATTTAAGTTTGAGTTAAAACATTTTAACAGTTTAAAATATTTAGAATAGAAATGGGTTTATAGGTCAAATCTGCTCTCTTGGAGGTAATGCCCACAAAAATTGTTATGTTCTTTGCCTGCTTCCCTTTATTATACATTTACAGCTGATGAACCAGCTTGGCAGGTTATTTTAGACTTAAAAGATCTTGTCGAGCTCCTGTCCATAGTCTACAATCTGTTGCATATTTGGAGTGAAATGCTCGGAGCATTGAAAGACTATTTCCAAATATTTCCTAATCAAAAACTGATGCCTAAATACTAATTCACTGAGCCCTATGTTGAAATTCTCAAATGTTTTGGTCCTCTAATAGCAGGGGCAGTAGCTTACTTGTAGCAACGTTCTGGTAAATGGTAAATGGACTTGATTTTATATAGCGCTTTATCACCACACTGAAGCAGTCTCAAAGCACTTTACATATCAGCTAATTCACCCATTCACTCTCACATTCACACACCAGTGGGACAGGACTGCCATGCAAGGCGCTAGTTGACCACTGGGAGCAACTTAGTGTCTTGCCCAAGGACACTTCGACACATAGTCAGGTACTGGGATCGAACCCCCAACCTCTCGTTCAGAAGACGACCCACTACCACCTGAGCCACGGTCGCCCTGTGGTAAATCTGCGGACTGTAGTCATTGCAGATCTACATCTGCAGATCCACAAAATATTGTATCAAATTCAATGTCCTACTGCACACTATAGTGTTACTTTGTTGATACTGGACAGCTGTTTCCAATGTTTACATTTTACGTTGGTCTTTGCACTTTTAATATTGCAGTATGCAATATTGTGCCCTGTTAAAGCTTTGCCTTGTTAAAGGCTTTTGTAAATAAAGTTGTTAATGCAACACAATTTGTACGTATTTACACTTCTTGTGTAAACTCTGACATAAAAGAGGTTTCCATTGTAGGTCAAGGTTCTTGAGTGTTACATAAATATTAATGTGTATGTGTAAACAAGTGCAAAACGGTTCTTGAGCTGTCACCTATACTCTATAGTTAAGTGTTGGACCTTTCCTCAGGATCTCTGAAAGGTCAAACACCTAAGTAAAGAGTACAGATTTTTACACTAGTTTTGATTACACCAAAACATTTAACATATAAATATCATTCATTAAAAAATAATTAACCAAATTAATTAAGTCCAATGCACAAAGTAAATGGTACACTTAAATCCAAATTAATATTAATATTGTCGATTAAATCCAAGGTAATACTGTCAATAAATGAACAAAGTGTGATTACATTCTAATCAATGCTGTTAAATAATGACAATTGTACAAAGCTGTAGCCTTTATATAACAATTTCAATTCTGATATATGTGACCATTGAAATTGCAGAACACAACCATATTGTTTTACACCTTGTGTACACCATGTGTTCACCTTTATACCTTGTGCTGCACAAGCTGTCAAAGGTCAACACTACAAGAAGTGCAATCTTTTTAAGACAGCAATGCATGTTTTGTTGTTACAATTAAATAAATGAATTTATTTTATTGCATAATTGAGACCATCACCAGCTCTCCCTAAGCAAGGGTAAGAAATACTTTATTAAAAGGAGAATTTAAAAAGAGAGGGCGGTGTAACACTTAGGTGAGGGGGTGGGGGGAGGTGGAGACGGGAGGGAGCATGGAGGAGGGATTCAAGGTAGAAAATGGAAGGGTGGGGAAGAGTTGATTATTGTAAAGTGAGAGTGAGATGTGAAGTTTTAGTTGTGTATATTGCGCTTATTGTGTTGTGTAATCAAGCCAGTCTGGTGATAAGCATAAAGCTTAGGTATAATGTGGTGGCTGTGGACAGAGTGGTAATACCTAAAACAGGTATTTGGGATTAACGTGTCTAAAGTTAAGCCCACTACGAGCCCGTCAGCGGGCCCAGAGCCAGCAGGGACCGGACTCCAGGCCAGAAGGACCCGGAATAGAAGCAGCACTGGGAGCAGCCCACCCAGGGATAACGAAAAGAAGCGCTGCATGCCACTAAAGTTCCCCCCCAAAGGCCCAGCCAGACTGCCACACCAGCATGCGCAGACCCGAGGCGGCAGAGCCGCAGACCCCAACCTCGCAGGGGCATCGCCCAAACAGGGGCCACCCCGCGCCGCACCCACAGGCGTGCAAGGGCGCGGCCCGCACCACCCACCCCGGAAGACCACCGAGGGCCCACCCCAGCCCAGCCCATACACCGGCCACAGTCCAGAAGGACCGCATAGCCCCAGACGGTGCAAGGACAACAGCCATTTAAGCAAATAATCACGCAATACGTGATTAATTGCATTGCGTGCACTTGGGGGGAGGATATGGAAAAAAACTATTTTTTTCTTTGTAAAGTCATGATCACAATTTTTCATTCAGATCATTTAGACAATTTTAAAGTTTTTTACCAGTAAAACAAACCAATTCACCAACTTAAAACCATCGCCCTAAAAGGAAAAAAAAGGAAAATAGATAATTTAAGTCTTTTAGGTAATTTTCAAACATTTTCAAAAATGTATGTAAGCATTTTATCAAACTGGTTCCAAGTACAATTAACATCAAACAAAAAGGCTGATGAGTTATTTCAGTCACACACAGTCTTTTTACTTTGTTTAACTAAAGTGGTGTAGCAATAGCAAAAACAAAGAACAAAGAAACAACCCAGCAACAATAATAATAATGATAAATATAAAGGATGAGGGATAAATAAAGGATAGAGAATAAAGGATAAATTTAAATATATATATTTATACAGTGCAGCAGATAATGTCAACATGGAGGTGGTGATCAGGTGGCGGGGGTGGGGGGTTCAGTGGGTGACTGGGGGTGTGTTCATGTGGATGGTGGCAGAGGGAAAGAAGCTGTTTTTGTGTCTGGAGGTTCTGGTCCTGATGGACCAAAATCTCCTTCCAGAGGGGAGAGATTGAAACAGTTTATGACCGGGGTGGGAGGGGTCGGCCACAATCTTTCCAGCAAGCCTCAGAATCCTGGAGACGTACAGGTCCTGGAGGGAGGGCAGATTGCAGCCGATGGTCTTCTCTGCTTCTCTCCAGGGTGAGGGGGGAGAGGGGGGCTGGGTTCTTCCTGAAGTCTGCTATCATCACCACTGTCTTTAAAGCGTTGAGCTCCAGGTTGTTCCGGCTGCACCAGGACACCAGCCGGTCTGTCTCCCACCTGTAGTCAGACTCGTCTCCATCAGAGATGAGACCGATGATGGTCGTGTCGTCTGCAAACTTCAGGAGTTTGACCGACTGGTGAGAGGAGGTGCAGCTGTTGGTGTACAGGGAGAAGAGCAGGGGAGAAAGAAAACAGCCCTGAGGAGAACCAGTGCTGATGGTCTGAGGAGCAGAGATGGTTTTTCCCAGCTTCACGTGCTGCCTCCTGACAGACAGGAAGTCTGTGATCCACCTGCAGTTGGAGTCTGGCACGTTCAGCTGGGAAAGCTTGTCCTGAAGGAGATCTGCAATTATTGTATTAAAAGCAGAGCTGAAGTCCACAAACAGGATCCTGGCGTAGGAGCCTGGGGAGTCCAGGTGCTGGAGGATGAAGTGGAGAGCCAGGTTTACAGCATCGTCTAAAGACCTGTTGGATCTGTAGGAGAAATGCAGGGGGTTCAGGTGAGGGTCAGTGGTGTCCTTGATGTGGGAGAGCATGAGGCGTTCAAAGGACTTCATGACCACAGATGTCAGAGCGACGGGTCTGTAGTCATTACGTCCTGTGATCCTCAACTTTTTAGGGACAGGAACGATGGTGGAGGCCTTAAGGCAGGCTGGTACGGTGCATGTCCCAGTGAGGTGTTAAAAATGTCTGTGAACACTGGAGACAGCTGATCAGCACAGTCCTTTAAGGCGGAAGGAGAGACAGAGTCCGGTCCACAAGCCTTACGGGGTTTTGTCTCCTGAAAAGTCTATTCAGATCTCTCTCTTTGAGAAAGGTGTCTCTGTGGCAGGGGGGGAGGAGGGGGGGAAGATAGGGGAGAGAGCTTCTGTAAGCAGCGGTGGTGAGACTCTAGCTTTGATGTGGGGGGTGAAGGTGTTGGAGTGAGGCTGGTCAGAGGTGTGAGGGGGGATGGAGTCAGGTCTGTCCCATTGTCTGTTCTATCTACAATAGAAGTTATTCAGACTGTTGGCCAGGCAGAGGTTGTTTGCAGCAGCAGGGGCTCTGGGCTTGTAGTTGGTTATTTGCCTGAGCCCTCTCCAGACAGAAGCCGAGTCATTTGCAGAGAACTGATGTTGTAGCTTCTCTGAGCACAGACGTTTGGCTTTTCTCACCTCCTTTCCAAACGTGTAGACTCTCTGTAACTGGCTCTATCACCACCCCTGAAAGGGACCTATTTGTCTGCCCTCAGCCCTCTGAGCTTAGCTGTGAACCAGGGCTTGTCATTGTTATAACTCACCCTGGTCTTTGATGGAATGCAGCTGTCCTCACAGAAGCTGATGTAGGATGTCACAGCATCTGTAAACTCATCCAGGGAACTGTTCGCAGACCTGAAATCATCCCAGTCAGTACAGTCCAAACACTCCCGGAGTTTCTCCACTACTTCACTGGACCACTGTTTAGATTCCTTCACCACAGGTTTACAGAGCTTCAGCCTCTGTCTGTATGAAGGAATCAGGTGGACCATCAAATGGTCTGATAGGCCCAGTGCAGCACGGGAAACGGCGTGATAAGCACTGTTTAGTGTGGTGTAACAGTGATCCAGTGTCTTCTCCTCTCTGGTCGGACAAATAATTAATTGTCTGTAATTGGGGAGCTGGTGTGAGAGGTTACCTTTATTAAAGTCACCAAGCACAATGATAAAGGAGTCCTGGTAGGGCCGCTCCATGCACAGGATCTGGTTGGCGAGTGTGCGCTGTGCCTCGTGCACGTCAGATGACGGTGGGATATACACATCAACCGAGATGAATGAAGCGAACTCGGGGGGAATAGAAGGGTTTGCTCTTGATAATAAAGGATTCCAGGTGAGGAGATGTGCTGGAGGATCACTGTCACGTCGTTATACCAGTTGCTGTTCACATAAAAGCAGATTCCTCCTCCTTTCCTCTTCCCGGTGAGCTCCGCGTCTCGGTCCGCTCTGTAAAGTTGGAAGCCGGCCAACTGCAGCACAGAGTCCGGCACCGCTCCACACAGCCACGTTTCCGTGAAGCACAGAACAGAGGATGAGAAAAAGTCTCTGTTCCTACCCAACAGCAGCTGGAGTTCGTCCACTTTGTTACACAGTGAGTGCACGTTAGAGAGGAATATCCCCGGTAACAGTGTGCGTCAGCAGCGCTGGCGGAGGCGCACAAGCACACCAGCTCTTTTTCCTCTCATCCGGCGTTTCACTGCGTGAGCAAAGGTGAGCGCACCTTTGAGTAAAATTGTTGCCCTGATGTTCAAGAGCTCTTCTCTGGAATAAGAGCACCCAGTAGTGGATTTTATGACAAAAACAAGACAAAAAAGTGCACACCAACACACCACAGCAGCCATCCGCGGTGCCATCTTGGTTGCCAAATCAAAACGAGGGTTATGGGAAACAGCTACCTTCGACGAACGAGAGCATGTCTTCACTGCCGCCATCTTTGTTGTGGTCGGTCGGCACGCATATTTTGACATATTTTTAGCGTCGACGTTGCGTCGTCCTGGCCCTACTCTCAGTGCTTCCAACACTCAGAACTGATGGAGTTTAACAGAGGACAGACGGACATCTGCACTGAACCTCCGACAGGCAGCCGCTAACACAGAGGGAGCAGCATCGCTATGCGTATGCACTGAGAGGAGGAGGGGGGGATTGAGCTCTGATTACCGTAATTCTTCAATGTGTGTGTCGTACTAACATGAGCCTGACTAGTAAATGGTGTGATTTGCCAGAGAAAAAACCCTTTGTGTTGCGTATGGGCCATAAACATATGGCACAGACATGGCAACATAGGGGATGAATTGTGCATTAGACGGTTCTACGATCTCCGTGATTTAGCAGATCGTCGTCATGTTTTCATCCTTAACAATCTAATATCGTCAGATCCCACACCTTTACGTCTACTGCATTAATTTATTTGCATTTCTCCCTCCCATTTTTTGTTATGTGATCCACCTACATTACATATTCATCAGAGGGAAAAGCACTAAATGGACTGTTGGCACATTGTGATGTGCAGAACACGTGCAGTCCTGATTCCCTGGGGTTTGTACACCTTATCAGCCCTTGGAGTGACGTTTGTACACGTTTTAATACCCAGAAACCTTTAGTGAATCCGCCCCTAATAGCCTACAACAAAAGCATACAAGTGAATCATTTGCTCTGCTGTAGACAAGCCAAGACCTTCTGATTTTCTCCCTATTATTCATTAGCCTGTAGTAATGACTACTATTAAAGCTATCTGAGGTGTTTTGGCCACGATGTTAATACACCACTAAGCTGTCTCTCCAACATCACATTTTCCTGTTTCCTGTTCTGGCCGGGCTGCATCCTCAGGCATGTCTTCTTCCTGCTAAAGAGGAATATATAGATTTTTGTTACATATAACTGATAGAAAGAAAATGTATCTCTAGAGAAATTGCTTTTCAAAGCATAACATCTGAACTTGTGTGTATTTTGTGAGACTATAAGAGTAGAAGATAATGATTCAACACTTATTATACACTCTTCACAAAATCATGATGTGCTTTATGTGGCTAAAAAACAAATAGGAACTTAAATATAGAATAATATTGCATGTTTTTGTTAGCAACCTAGCACTAGCAGTATGTACATATTAACTATTTTAAGAATGACCGATTCAATCAAACTATTGTAGATTGTACCTAAACTGCATAGAGTCTCCCCATACTAAAATGGAGATGAGCACACAGTTTTGTTACTCTACAATCCTGCATAGATGTACTATCATTAATCTCAAGGGAAATTCAATGGCTCTATACCATTACTATGTAAACAACACACAGGTTATTAAATTATATTTAGTAATTTAGTATAAGTATCGATATGGGCATTGATCTATAATGGTGCAAAATGGTGGTTTAGTTAACACGGCCCTCATTTATCAACCTTGCTTGAAATACGACAGGACCAATGTGGGACTTATGAAACATTCGTATCTGACCAATCCCAGCGTAACAATCATCGGGTGTTGATAAATGCGGTGGCTGAATTTCATTGTCATTAATTAATGCTATACCCTCAAATATTCCTGGTTCGGAGGCCCCGCCCACTGAGGTCAAACAGACATTTACAAATAAATAAATGTTTCTGAGATGAAAATCAGCATTCTCACAGCTGAGATGAAGAAAAATAAAGATGTGCTTTTCATTCTGTGGAAGAGAATAATGGAGGCACTGAACAGGGTTTCGGTATTAGAACGGACTCAGGCTGAGGTTTGAATTAAATTCTCAATAACGGCAAATTATGGTTTAAATGAAATGTTACTCATCCACAGCCTAAAAGTGTAAATCCTTGTTATTTTATGAAGACAATTTTTTACATTTAGACAACTCTGGCTGGCGAGCATGAGCCCGTGCGCCCCCTCCTCTCCCCTGTGCGCGCTGCGCAGCAACCAAACCTCAAATCATGGCAGAAATATTGAAGACAACATACTTCTGTGTGACTTCAAGATTTCTGCCATGATATGAGATTTGTGATCAGTTGTCCTAACGCCAGAAGAATAAAGTAACACATTAAAATAAATGAACAAATACCTTAATCACAATCAGACATTGCTCCATGCATTTTGTTGTGCAGAACAGGTTAAAATAATGTCACACACTTCCACTGTATAGCAGTGTACCCCTGCTGGTCCAACAAAAAGCAGAAGCAGCGCTCATGTGATCCCAGTGTTTGTGTACATACTGCTGATCCTATGAGCTCCTGCCCGGTAGCAGATTTAATGAAGGAAAACCAAAAAAGTGCGGGTAACAAAAATAACGTGGGCTTTTTTTTAAAATTCATTTTATCAATCCAATTTTATCTGTTCTGAATGTGTGTCCTTTTATGCTTAAATGACAGCTGAGGCTTGTTTAATACCTCATTTTCAGACTCAGTCAGATTTTGCTGAGCTGCACCACAAATCCACACGCTCAGTTTTGCATACACAAGGTCAGACCTGACGTGAGATCTGATCGTAGCTTATGATCAAGCCACAATTGACAAATACAGATGTTTGCGTGAAATTGGTCGATTGCACGCCATACGCTCAGATCTGAACGTACGCAAACTTAATAAATTAGGGCCCATATGTGCACCCATACCTGATCATAGGAATCCTCTGTCGCATCGTGCGTGGTGATGTCATCTGGTACCGACTCAGCTCTCACTATTTCTCCACTCTATGCCGGCTCATCAGCGGGTGTTACGTATCAATGTATTTTTTTGTGCTTTACTGCACCACTTGTGTAACTCCTTTTCATATTAGCTTTGATTCCTCTTATATGCATCAGTGATTCCCTCCTCCCAATCATATACACAGGTTTGTGCCACTGCCAGGTGATGACGGAAGAGTAATAGTCCATTATTGTGTTGAGTGGGGGTAGCGTAAATCTAGACTTTACATTTTAAAATGCGCTTTTGAATATTGTTTAATTTTATAATTATGATTGCCTTTTTGCATACAACAAAAAACTGTGAGGTATCATAAATAGGCGGTGGGCTCTCCTGGCCCCTACAAGTTGGGCCCCCCCCGTGATCAAAATTATGTGAATATGCACAGTAAAAATTTAGTGAAATAACAGTCTATGTCTCATTGCCTCTAGAAACATAGGAAAAACAGCACATTGTGGATCATGGCCAAGGTAGATCTAAATTATTATTATTTTGTTTTTATTATTACTAGTATAGTTCCCGTCGGAAGTATGTATTCATATAGTGGGAGCTTTAGTAGAGTTGTCAATTATGGGCATAATAATAACAACATACTCTATAGCATTATAAAGGGGTATATTTGCAGGTGCAAAGTAAAACAGTGTGTGCAATTTCTCTGGTTTAATTCTATGAGACATGCGCCCGATGAATGTGTTGTTTTAACTCATTTTTAAAAATTTTTCGTTTTGTGTATTTTTTGTATTATTATTGTTTTTTGTTGCATTTGTAGTGTGATTCTGGAGTCATTTTGTGTATTTTTTAATGTAGTTTTTTGCATTTCTGTTGTCTTTTGTGTGTTTTTTGTATAAATATTTAGTTTTGTGTATTTTGAGTCATTTTCATATTTTGTTGTCGTTTGGTTTTGGTGTGTGTGTGTGTGTGTGTTTGGGGGGGGGGTGAATCCATTTTAAATTTATGCGCACCAGTCCATCTACGTGTACCTGCCTGCCTAACTTTCACTACACTTATCTATTGTCAGTAGTTAGGTGTAGTAGCAGGTGTGACGTGAGTGAAGCTGCAGTAATCAGTTGACCTTCACTATATAGCACCGTCTACGTAACATGTAAACACTTAGATCTGACTCAGAGCGCAACACTACAGTCACTACCACGCTATGAACGGGTGTCGTGAAACAGACTGAAACCGGACTAAATGGTGGTCCGTTATACACTCACTCACATACCTGCACACATGTCACGTAGACGGTGATCGATAGTGAAGCGCACCTGATCGATGTATGTGTGTGTGTGTGTGTGTGTGTGTGTGTGTGTGTGTGTGTGTGTGTGTGTGTGTGTGTGTGGTGTGTGAGAGAGAGACTCTCTACCTGGGACTCTAATCTCCTCTGTTGGTTCTCTCTCACACACACGCGCTGCTGAGAAGTGTGCAGCTTTCAACACAGCAGCCATTGCCCATACTTTCCGGGTAGGGTTGGGCGATATAGGAAAAATATATCACAATTTCATCACGATTTTTTTCATTCAAATCATTTAGACCGTTTATTCCCTAAACGGAAAAAAAAGGAATAAAAGATTATTTAGGACAAGGTAATTATCAAAAAAAAATTAAATTGCATGTAAGCAATTCATCAAACTGGTTCCAAGTATGATTAACATCAAACAAAAAGGCTGACAAGTTATTTTAGTCACAGTCTTTTTACTTTGTTTAACTAAAGTGGTGTAGCATTAGCATCACTTGCTTCATAACAAGGCAGCATCAGTCTAGTGATTTCTATTTGTTATTGAGGTACCACACTCATATTAATAAAATCCTACTTTAAGCAATGTTTGAACGCCTCATTTCACACAGTTTAGACAATCATATCCTTTATAAGATAAAACGTTACTGCTTTGGTGATATCGAACAATATTCATATCTCTATATTTTTCCTCAAAATGGCAATAGGTGATATACAGTCCATTTATTTTGTTTTATTTTTTTCAGTAGTTTTACAAGAAAAACAATAATGGGTCAAAGTCAGTGGAGAAAAATGCCACAGAGACAGAGAGTTAGTTATGGAAGAGAAACACATGCAGTGTTTTCTCAAACATCTCTCAGTGCTTCAACATTCAGAACTGATATAGTTTAACAGACAGACAGACATCTGCACTGAGCCTCTGACAGACAGTCACTAACACGGAGGAAGCAGCACAGCTAACTGTGAGTCCGTGCACTGGGGAGGGGGAGGGGGAGCGGAGCGTAGTTCTGCCCTATTGAAGCGCTTAATAATCTGTAATATCTGTAATGCTGACTCGCAAATAGTGTGATTTGGCAGAGAAAAAAAACCATTGGATGTGCTGTGTATGGACCACAGACATGATGCAGACAGCACCGCAAGGGTTAAAATGTGAACTACAGACGGTTCTACGATCTCCGTGATTTGAGAGATCATCGTCATGTTTTAATCCTTAATGATCTAATATCGTCAGATCGCACACCCTTACTTCCGGGTGAGGTCTGTCTGGTCTAAATAGCAAAAGGTCAAACTAACATGAAAATGAATGTTTTGAAATACCATCACCAAATAAGGAACAGTAAAAAAGTATGTTTCCTCAAAATATTAGTCCACACCGCAAGTGAGCTGTGTAGTGAAATAGATATAGATGGTGCGCTAGCGCTCCCTCACACACTGAGGTCAAAAGCTGAATAGGTTTCACTTCTGTGCCGTCCAGAAGTGAAATAAAATGAAATTCATTTGGAAATTACCAAATTACTCCAAAATAACAGATGCACACTGTCATGGTATTTGGAAGCCGTTGACAAAGTTTCAAGTCGAACAGGCACCATGTCGGGGAGATATTCGCTCCACACGCACACTGTCACCGATTGCTGTAGTTTCTACAGTAAGAATATGCAGTAACTTACAAAGTTTAACTGTGTACTGCAGTGCATCATGGGTAAAAAAAAAAAAAAAAAAAATTACAGTAATTAGCATCAATTTTCAAATCTGAGTTCTCCCTGTAGAGTGTGTATTACAGTTTTTTAGTGTTTATGTGGGACCTCCCTCATGCACACATGGCAATTTGAAGAGGTAACACATTTCATCCACTCATTCAGCACTGTGCGGTGTTCACAGTCAAAAACCTCCACAGAAAATTAGCACACCAAGCTAGACTGTTTGAGCAGGACCCCTATTTCCCCCTCATGGCGTGGCCGTCGCAGCGGGAGAAGAGACGGGGACACTCATGGATACCGCGGAGGCACATGGCTCCTGCTGGGGCTCCCAGCTCAACCAGCCACTATCCCCCTACATGAGGAGGACGTCCACGTGTCGGACTGCGGGGATGATGACGACGCCTCCTCTGACCTACAAGTATCGGGAGAGGAAGAGGAGGATGACGCCCTCATCACTCCGGCCCGGGCTGCACTGCCTGCCGCCTCCGTAGCCTGAGGAGGATGGGGAAAGCACGCCAGCCCCTCTCCCCAGTGGAACCACTCGTCGCGGCACACCTGCTCCCACGGCTGTCTGCGGTGTCCCCTGAAGACAGAGCCTGCCGACCACAGCCGACCGTCTCCGTTCTGACCTCTTGGTCTCCATGATGCTCACAGCCTACCAGGCTGAGCTGTGTGTGTTCGGGTTCTGATTTTAGGAGATTTTAAGAAACCTCAGGCAAGACTCCTCAGGTTCTAAAGGTTTACAGTAAAACTGTATGTTTTTAATAAATATGTTTTTTACAGCTCTGACTCTGGTTTTATTTAACAGGTGCAGTGAATCTAATGTATACAGAATGCTTCACAATATGCATATATTTCAAAAACTGCTGATAGAAAATAGAATTAACCCGAAAAAAATGTGGTTACAGCTATTTACTGGAAATTTTTGTTGCCAGGTAAATTCTGTAATTTGAATTACAAGATATAAACAAGAATACAACAAAATACCACTTTTCTGTAAAAAAAAATACAATTGCTGTAAATCATATACAACAAAAACATGTAAAAGTTATACTGTTATATACTGTAATTGTTTTACAGTAATTCAATGTGATGTTTACAATACTTTATTGGCAACTTTTTTGCCAAGTGTTTACTGTAAAAACTCTAGTAAATTCTTTACAGTGCACACACAGACCTTTTTTGCTTTTATAGATAGATTTTGCCCCACACAGACAGACTTTAGCACACACACAAACTAACAAAAAAGTAAAAAATATCTGATAAAAGGTCACTAAAATGGCCGCATCTAGAGAGGGTGGAGACACTGCACCTCAGTTGCTATCAGAAAAAGACATTTTACTACTAAACGCCAACAAAGAAATTACCAAACTACAGGAAAAGATTTGTTGCCTTTCTAACAAACTTAAAAAGAAAGACAAACTACTCACCAAGTATACGGACACGGTCGTACAACAGTCAATAGCGCTGTCGTCCTTTCTCCATAATACTCTGAGTTAGGGCTGCACAATTTTGATAAAAAACCTAATTGCGATTTGATTGACGATTTTTAAAAATAGTTTATACATTTAAATGCATATGCATTTTTTTTTTCCAAATTCAGTTTTATTTTTTTCCAAATTCTGTGTTTTCCACATTTATTTTTTTAGAAGCATTAATCAATTTTTTTCAGAAATTTCATTTTTAACTCATGTGAGCAAACAAAATAAATACTAATAAATTAAAAAGCCATAATTAAACAAAAATGTATGTAAAAAATAAAGTAAGATACAATTAAAAGGAAGATATAAGTACGGTGAGGAAACAAAATATAAACTAATAAAAAGAAAACTATAATTAATCAAAAATGTATGCCAAAAATAAAAATGTAATTGAAAATAATGAGTAAGATACAATTAAAAGGTATACAGTATATAAGTTATAATGACTTGGATTGTTCTCCTCCATTTTAATTATTCATGTCATATGTATGAGAGCAGCATTGCTGTCACCCAATGTCCCCTCAGGGATCAATGCTTTACTGAATCTGAGCAGGTTTACTGATTAAGTTTTGATCAACTTAATTTAAATTAACCTAAGTTAAATTATCCTGGTGACATCATTCCAGATCGTAATGATTACACAAAAATAAATAGACAAAGTATCAGAAGTTATCATTAACCTACGATGTTTCAGACTCTACAGTCCTAGCATTGATGGTCTCGTCCACGACAAAGGAACAACTTTATCCACAGATCTTCTGTAGCTCTGTTGAGATGTTGTTTAAACACTGAGCAGGTGAAGCAGATTAAAGCCGACTCATGTTTTCACGGAGCGCAGAAGCACTACACAAGAAAAACGGACGCAGTTCCACAGACACGTTAAAGTTGAACAGGCACTGGTTTAGGAGTCAGTGATGATTTGCATAGTTTTATGGCAGTTTAGACTGTGTTTGAAGCGGCCAGGATGCGAGCCATTGACAAACACAGTTCTAATCTGACTGCTGCTGAACCACTTCAATGCCAGCTGATGACGGAGGATCCTCCACAGACATCAGCAACCCGCTCACCATTATACGCAGAGCCGCTTCAACCGGATCCGATAACGGAGACTTCCCCGCAGCCTTCAGCAACCCGATTGCCATCAGGCATTCCCACACAACTGCTCCAATGCCAGTCAATCCCGATGACGGAGGCTCTACTACAGCCAGTTGTGATCCGCCGGACCCTCCCGGTCAGTTTAACAAGCCTACACACATTCCTGGCACTCTCTTTCCTCCAACCACACTAGGGCTGGGCGATATATCGAATATACTCGATATATCGCAGCTTGTAGTCTGTGCGGTGTTGAAAATGACCATACCGTTAAACTCGCGGACTTTTTTTTTTTTTTTTTTTTAAATATCTTAGTGGCATTATGCACAAAAGGTGCAGTTAAATTTAGTGTTGTTTTGAAATGTCATCTTAATGACAACATGCACAAAAGGGCACTATTTGTTTTAAAATATTGTAGTGGCATTATGTACAAAAAGTGCACTTTAATTTTGTGTTTTGAAATGCCATGTGAGTTGCATCCTGCACTAATGTCTTGTTTTGAAATGTCTCTGTGACAATTTTGCACAGAACGTGCACTTTCTGTTGACAATTTTATGTTTGAGCCACTCACTGTTTAATAAATACAGTTATGTCAACTTTGACTTAGTTGTGATATCCCCTTTTTTGCATGAAAGTTTAAAATTGGCATATATTAATGCAGTATGATCAAGAATGTTTTAATGTAGACATATAGAATCATCATACTGGTGTGATTTTATGCATCAAAGTGTTAATTCAAGGGTAATGCAAAATATCGAGATATATATCGTGTATCGTGACATGGCCTAAAAATATCGCGGTATTTATAAAAGGCCATATCGCCCAGCCCTAAACCACACTCATTCTTGGTGATTCAATAACTACGAACATTAAATTCTTCAATGCCATCACAGACTGTATTCCAAGTATAGTTCACAATATTTTAAACAAACTTAATCAAATGCTACCCACGCTGCCAGCAACTGTTAACAAAATAGTGTTGAATATAGGGACAAGCAATACCACTCGACGTGAATCAATGCGGACCATGAATGAGTTTATCCTTCTCTTTAACATTCTAAAGACATGTTGGAAATCAGTATTCATCTCTGGTCCTCTTCCTACACTAAATAGAGGTATATACACTTTAGTCGTCTCCTACAGCAGCACAACTTCTTACAACAGAGATGCCTCGTAAGGAGAGGAGCTTAAAGCAAAAACAAAAGGAGCTGCTTGAGGCAACTGTGGAGTTGTCAAAGCTTCTTTACTGGCAATTGAGTAGGATATTCCAATCAAATTCATTGGAGTCATTGACATTTTTCTGAGCATGGGCAACATTAAGTTGCTGTTATAACTGCAACAACAAAAAATACCACTGTGATGTGTAAAACATACAGTGTGTGTGTATGTTTTTTTACTCTTTGGCCTACTTACTTGCCTTAACTTAATACTACAAATATAACAAGTTCATTGTTGAGTTGTTATAAATTTGCTATAACACTATACTCATACTATCATATCTTTCTCATTTTATTAGAAAACAGCAAACAATAACAAGCTCCATGATGAAAAAGACATGTACAAGGTTCTCACCAGAAATTTTTCACAGCGTAGAGGGATTGCGTGGGAAATTTTGAAATGTATAACTCTCTGAGGGCCAAACTTAGTGATGCTTGTTTTTGTTTTTAATCTTTGTTACTACATTAATTTAAAGCCCAAAGTTATTTTTTGAATTGGTGAAGGGTAATGATGAACGTAGTAAGACAGTTACTCGTGCTTGGTATAGGTCCTCCAACAAATACTCAGACACTGTATAGACAGGAGATAACATGCGCATCTAGAATGATCTGTTGCGAGCTATTATAAACACGACGAGCATTCCTGTGTTGCTAAATGCTACGTCTGGTTGAAGCACACTGTAACTGTAATCACAGTCCAATATAAACAAAGTGAAGGATGCACACAAGCAGGGCCGGCACGTTATTTAGGCAATATAGGCAATGCTTAGGGTGCCATACATCCAGGGGGGCCCAAAATCGCTGAGTGAAAAAAGAAAGGAATTAAAGGAATTAAACAACCAAAGCACTGATATTATTACTAAATTACTAAACTCGATAGTATATTATTGTTATTAACATTGCAGTTGTTGAATTAAACTGGAGTCCCATGTCATACTCAATGACCACTGTGAAGCAAGGAAGTTAACCCGAAGCTGAGGAATGCTTCGGCCCCCGGAGCAAAGTTAGACTCCCCTGTGTCTTCCAATATTTTGTGAGATACACAAAAGGTTAACACATTGCACACACGAGCATCATGGCACCACTTTTAAAAATGCGATGCAGACTGAGCACTTGCCAAAAACATGGCAGATGTAAAAGTGAGCTTCACGCCAGCACTTGAAAACCATTTAATTTAGTCCCCTAAACAGCAAGCTGTGTCAACTACAAGAAAGTTGGAGATGAAGCTGCGGAGGAAGGCCACACTGGAAGTGCGTGAATCCTCCATCAGCATTAGCGGAGCAAAGATATTTCCTGGGTGTAAGATCGCAAAATTTGCTGTTGCTTATAGTCACAGGTACACAACAGAGGTGGGGCACGTACATACACGCAGCACACACGCGCACTTCTGTGTCCACCATCACCTGTTATTATTTTTCTTCTATTTTATGGACTTGATTTAAGTCAAAGTAGCTCTGTGATTGGTTTAAACCTCATTACCTCTACAACCTGCAGGCAGGTTAGCTCCAGCTTTTTAAACTTACTTATTTACTCTCTTTGTGTACTATTCCGACTTTGTTCAAGACACTTACACTTTAAATGTGTATTATTTCAGCTATTGATGACTTTATTGTGATCACAATGATGTTTTATGTTTTAAATTTAACTCTGTTACAAATACGTGTTTTAATTCCTTTCTGTAAAACATGCTGTCAGAGTACAACAGGGCCACTTTCACAGGTGTGAGGACTTAAGCAGGTGAGTTAAAATAACAGTCCAAAATACAGGGTTCTCGCCAGAGCTGTTAAGTGTAGGGGACCCCAGTGTTGTAATTTTGATCCCCTACGGAGTGATGTTGCCCCCTACGGTGCGTTTTCAGCAGCATAGGGAGATTTTCTATTGTTTTTTTTTTCCTTTTTAATTGGTACAATCGCTATAATTGTTGCACACTTGGACACAAAAGGGATTTCCAGGCGTGCCCGTGTTGTTTAAACCCAATTTTTAATCTGCATAACCCAGACACACATACATCAGCCGCACGTTTATTTAATACAAGCAATTTGCTTGGATGCTCCCGTCTTTACCCCAAAGACCCCTACCCCCGATGCTGACTGTGTGCATCCTCCGCATTGTAACCGTAATCACTGTCCAATATAAACAGTGCTTCAACCAAATGTAGCGTGTAGTGGCACATGAAGCTGCTCGTCATGTTTATAACTAGCAACGGATCATTTTACATGCGCGCTCACGGATGTGAATACAGTTGGGTTGAAACGTGTTCGGACTTAAAGAGACATCGGCTTAATTCGGATCGGGTTGGGTCAGGTCTTCTTTTGGCCCGATTAAAGCTCTACTGTGTGCATCCTTCGCTTTGAACCCCATAATCACTGTCCAATATAAACGGTTTGTGTGTGTGTGTGCGATCAGTCGTTTGAATAAAAAGTTATTTCTTGTCTCTACAGTGTCAGAGTATTAATTAGTGAAGGACCCAAAGCATTAGTAATTATCTAAATTCATCAGCACCTTTAAAGCTTTACGGTAAGGCTGGAACAAAAAAGTACAAAAAAAAAAAAAACTTTAGCTTTACTATAAATTTCAAACTTTCCATTGCCAGTCCTATGCTATGAAAAAATCCTGGTGAGAACCCTGAAATATGTGCGTCAAAACAAATAAAAATAAAATAACCGTGACCAGTTGACCAATCGAAAAAATAATCAATAGATTAGTCGACTACAAATATAATTGTTAGTTGCAGCTCTAATTCTGCATCATGATGAATCATGGAATCGCAATCAAATCAAAACATTGGCATGATAATCGTAATCAAATCGTGAGACCAGTGAAGATGCACAGCTCTACTGAAAATATTTAAATGTTTATGGTGCAAATTTATTCTGCAGTTTTTTCATATTGATATTGTAATTATGAAATTTGTAAGTTATCTTAGTTACTTTTTTAAATTTAGGATATTTAAATAATAACAGCCCAATTCTTTTACATCTGCATTGTTCACACTTAATATTTTTCAGTTTTTTTTTTGCATTTCCACATTTTATTCTAATAAATAGGGATGTCCCGATACAAACTTTTCACTTCCGTTACAATGCCGATATTGCAGCCTTGAGTGTTGGCCGATACCGATATCGAACCAATATCTGCACAAATCATGCATACTTTTATTACTTAGTGTGGAATGTAAGAAAAGGCTTGATCAAGTGATGTTACTCAAACAAAAACAACAGTCAGCAACAGTAGGTATGAGAAAAACTGAGATTAATTAATAACCAATTGGTTACATAAATTTTAACTTTCAACATAATATCTAAAGTATTCTACAATTGAATAAATATAATATATAATGAAGATTTTAGATGCAGTCCGATAAAATCCAAAATTCGTTTTCTGGCTGATATCGGACCGATATATGATATCAATATCGGATCGGGACACCCCTACTAATAAATGTAAATGTTTTGAAATAAATACAATTTCTGAGCATTAACTTGATGATTCAGTGTGTCGTTTACCAATTCACAAGATGTGATCACTCGCTAATTACAGTCAAATTTGCAATGAGTTAATCTTTTCAAATCAATTCAGACCTGGTTAATTTTAAACTAAATCTGCACAGATTTTGTGTTATATACATGACGGTTGAATGCGTGGGTACAATTTATTGATATAAATCTGGTGATAGGTCCTTGTCTCTCCTTGATTAAGGTATATAACGTGAAAACCAGAGCAAAAAAATACACCAACAGGTCCAAAAGTAAGCAAAAATAAGTTTTGTTAATACTGAATAAATGCTATTTACCTGCATAAAAACGAAACAGGGAGCCAATTTCAGTGTTAAGCCCTTCCTCTTGAACTCTCCATGGGTTCTTAAATCCAAGCTTAAAGAGAAAGTCGTTCTGGATCTGCAAAGGCCTCTCATCTGGGCTTAATCTTCTGACAGCTTCACCATGCAGCTGCATGTACAGAGTGAGGTTAGGGTCACAAGGATCGCCATGGTGGTTGGCTGCAGGCTCGAATTGTAAAGCAGCTTTACCACACTCTGAATCTTGGACATCGGGTGTATTACTTGGAGAACATGCTCTTGACAATGAATCTGCACTGCTACTGGGTGGCAGGCTTCCATTTAAATGCGCCAGGTCAGAATGTTCATAGCCGGCAGTAGCAGCAGTGACACCATTGGTGTGATGTTGAGCTATGGGGTCCTTGTTTGTGTCTGATGGAGGACAATCAAGTTGTAGTTCATCCGAGGAGCTGCCATACATGTCGTGGCCTTCTGTGGCACTGTCAAAGGAGGGACTGAGGATGGATGCCTCCGTTCCCAGGATCATGTCATCACTGAAGGAGTCCCTGTGCTCACTGAGCCGGGCCCCGGAGCTCAGGTCATCAAATGCACTGCTCTCTACATCTGAGCCAGAATTTAATCCGTAGCTGTCCACACCATCCCTGTGCTCCAAGTCATCATCATGGGGGGTATCGATGTTGGAGTTTAAGTGTGACAATGAACAGGTGATGTCTTGTAACTCAGATTCAGGGGAAAACATTTCCCCATCCAGTTGCCCATCATCTGCATTCTCCATGAGCAAGAGTCTCAACCTGTCACCAGGATGGTTGGACTCCAAAGGAGTCAGGGGGTCGCAATCCTTTACCTTCGACGGATTGTGAATATATTTACAATGCACATTGCATTTGCCATTTGGATTGTTCTTAGAGTTCGATTTGCTAAATATTCGCATAACGGCGCTAGACTTACTGCTGACTTTACTCAGTCTAAGTGCTATCTCTCCGGCTGTAGTGTCGACAGTGCAGAGGACCGGCCTCGGGTGTGACGGTTTGAGCCTGTCATGGACATGTATAGAGCCCCGATGGAGGTCTGCCTTCACCCAGTCGCGATCCGCGGGCTGCAGTTGCATGTTTTCCCGGTGCTTCATCAGAGTCTTCCTGTCCAGGCTCCGAGTGTGCAGAGAGGCAGAGGATAGGGTCGAGTTCATCTTGGTGGCTGCGTTCTCAGCTACAGCGGAGAGGTTTCTCTTTAAGCACCTTCTTTTCAACAGGAGGGAGTTGTTGGAAGAGCCCCGGCTACTGGAACGCGCACTGAAATCTCCGGTAGCAACGGAATGTGGGAGGGCTGCCCCGTTCTTATCAACGCGGGAGGGTGACAAATGCCCACCGCCATCATGCGCTGGAGTCCCCAGGGCGACAGACAGTCCGCTGGGCTTCTTCAATAACTTGCTCGCGGCTCCGTCCTTTGTGTCAGCCTGCACACTTTCCATCTCTGCCATCAAAAAGTCCACACTGTAAAGAAATCACGGTGCGCACTTCGTTATACCTACAGCCTCTACATTTAATCGCCTGGATACGTGCCCACCGTGGGAAATGCCCGCCGACTACGCGGTGGTCCCGAGTTATTCCGCTAGAAGTCATTCACTTCTCGGCTTCCTTCTCCCCGTCAGCCCCCTCCACTGCTCCAGAAAGAAACATTGTGCTGGTCAGTGTGGGGAGATGTTGTGCGATCAGATTAGGGCGGAGACGTGACTGCAAATCCTATATGAAACCCAGAACAGCGCTGGAATATAACACTGGCGTCGGCCGAACTCCTACGCAAATCTTGACTGATTTATATTCATGAGATAGGGACAAGATGGGGTCGCTGACTGTAGCGCAGTGGATTGTGGGGGATGTATTTTTATGAGCTTTAAAGCTAGTGTTCAGTATTCTCTGTCATAACTTCACTTCCCAGATGTCTGTGCTTCGGATTCAACAATGTGACTTGCGTTGCCAAATTGGGTTGCTTCCCCTTCTCATCAAAAGGATCAAGATTGCGTTTCACGCGCAAAAAGTGATTTGACAGTTTAATGGGAGAGCCGACTTATTCTTTGTCGAGTAAGTGAAGCAGCTGGACGCCAAACACATACATACATTTACCCAAGATTTGCAATGCTTTTTAGTCACGCACGACTTCCCTTTTTCCTCAATTTAAAGTTACAAGTCTAAAATTTCAGGATTATCAGGTATTTAAAAATCTAATTTAAAATGGCTGCAAACATATTTTGTATATAGACACTAGTTTAAAAAAACAATTTCAGGCAGCAATCAACCCACTTGATAATTTAAAATTATACTATTAGCAGCAGAATATAACGAGTACTGGTGATTGTTATGGTTGTTGCTTTTCAGTTATTCGGCTGCAACATAAAGGCAATTCTTATTACTATTATTTTTACAATGGTAATAGCCTGGATAAATCTTTGTTTGAAAATGTTTTTTATGTTTGTTTTGTTTTGTTAAAATGCACCTCAAATTGCATTTTATTGTCACTGATTTAACTGAGTTTTTCTTTCAGCATTGTTCAATGCATTGGTTAAACCCTGCTACTTTTACCATTAAACCAAGAGATTCGGTATTATATTCTTACAAAAGCAGAGTTAATGCATTAAGTGAATACAATCATCCTATGTTTTTCACATTTTTGAGGGGCGGGAAATAATCCTCTGTACATGGCAACCCTAGATGTGTGGCAATAAACAGCGGAGCGGATTAATCATAGCTCATATATAACGTTTAAATGTGGTAGAGCCTCTGATGCGCGTCCACACATTTTGATGAAATGCGTCAATAGATTTAAAATTGACATTCAGACGTTATCTAAAAGACTACCAACTTTTGAACAAAAATCGATTTAATACACTTTTACGTGTATTTTATTCAGTTAGAATCTACAGATTGTAACGAAATACAATTATTTTAGAATTGTATAAACTAAGTCAATAACTTCAGCACCATCTCATCAGGACGCCATTTCACAAGACCACACGGACCAGTACAGCGGACTTGGATTCGTCGGCTCTTTACGCTATCTAGTGGTGAAACGGTTTTCCATACTGACACGGTTCAGCCCTCTGTTCAAAACCAGAATAAAAAAATGATTTTATTATTGGAGAAGCAGTTTTAAACCAACTGACCTCCTCCTGTATTTTCTGTACTTACCTTTATTGTTGGTAACATTTTGTTTGTTTGTTTTTACTTTAGTAGTTGTATTAACAACTGTTGAGTTTTTGAAAAGTGCTTATAAATAAAATGTATTGTTATTATTGATGGTAAAGCAAGATTTCCGAGTGTGAAAAGGACAGTATGAGTTCTCACTTTGAAAATGTAAATTTACGAGGTCCACCATTCACTAACCAGGTCATGATTGTTTTTATTAAGCTATTATTTTACAAATTTGAATAAAGGGCACAATATGGACAGCCTGATAAGTAAAACAGCACTGTTTAGCTGATTGATCACTGTTGAAGGAAAAAACAGATTTTTTTTAGCTCGCGTTCAACATTACCTTTAGCAGCTAACTCGGCATTTCAGCCTTGGAGACAGATACTACGTTTCAGCATTTTTTTTTTTTTTTTTCAAAGAATCAATGCTCCAACGGGGAATAAAAAAAATCTAAATCTCTGTCACACTCGCTGTTTACACCATCAGCTATGGCGAGTTTATTCCTCTTGACCTTTGACCTCATGCAAGAACTGAACCAGAGCGATAGTGTGAAAGGGCTTATTCTAATCTCTGCATACCGTTTTTACTGGAGGTTGCAGGGGAAACGCAGTGCTTCCATGTTAACTTGTGACTGCTTTTACCTGAATTTACACACAGAGAAGCTACACGTACATCTGACTCAACATGATTATGAGTCAATGTACATACATTTCATTGTATGTACATTGACTTGAATGTGTTGGTAAAAGTTAAGCAAGTGGAATGACAAACACACTTGAACATCATGCAGAAGATGTCAGATTTATGCTGCACACTTTCATTGACCTATTATGTGTCCCACGTAGCTTTACATTCACGATGAAAAGAATATATGATACAGTAGTGTATAATGCACCCCACCGTCACATGACCAATGGAGCGTAAATCGATTGGCTGGAGGTTGAATGATTTTATACAATTTGATTGATCAATTGCTTCTCCTTGGTTACCTGAATGTTGACTCTGAATATATTTGCACTGGATTTTTTGAGACATTGGATTTTTTTTACATAGAATGTTTTTAAACAATGAAAAAAATAACAAAGGCAAAAAAAAAAAAAACAAAAAAAAAAAATCAGTGCTAGAAATTCAATGGCTTTTAAAATTCAAAGTCTGATTTAAATGCAAAATAAATTCAATGCTAAAAATTCAAATTCAAAATCTGAATGCACAGATTTACTTCCATATGTTTAATGTTGAAACCTGAACATTTTTTAGTTTTAAGTTACTGCTACTGCTTCTTACTCTCTAATGAAAGTGAAACCATGAAAATGTAGTGATTAAGAAGTGCTTTTCTAACTGGTAGCCCTTCGGACTATATAGTACGTATGAAGTAGCTCCCAGTTTCAGAACGGTTGGTGATCCCTGGGTTACGGCAAAGGGGCCTGCGTCGACACAGAGGGCGACATGATGCAGTAGCATAATTCAGGCTTTAGTAACACCTCTCCACGGGCAATGAGGCATCTATTTATATGATGTATGATTGATTGAGGAAGGAAGCTGATATATAGAACTGATTTATTGCTCCAATATGTCAGCGGAAGGGCCAATATCAATATTTGATTTTAAAGGTGATACAGCAAATACTGATTACGGGCAGATAATACACTGTATGTGCAGATAAAGAGACATGAGACACAAAAATTGAAATATCAATAAATGTATTATGGGTGTGAAAAGTATCAATGTGAATAGCACAAATAACAGAAAATAGCCTTTCTGGTTCTGGCCTGTAAACTGGTAGCCAATTTTCTTTGGTTCCTTGTGATTAGGGAGGATGGTAGAAGCAGTTGTTAATAGTCAGTCACTGATGTAGTTGGACCGTGGTTTGTTTTGGTTTAATAGTGGAATCATGTCCGGGTGAATGTGTCACAATAAAGGTTGTTTTTTTTTTCCTCTCTCTCTTAAATCTGCTGTAAACAAAAGGAAAAAAATGTCAAAGCTTGAGAAGGCCTGGTTTAATTGATTACATGTCAATAACAAATGGATTAACCACCAGTTAACAGCAAATCCAGTGAAACCAAAATACTGTTGCACTTCTCTTTTGTTAGCACAGAAAAAGCAATGCTGGGAGAAGGTGTCACATTATCAGTCTACATTTTATGTTCAAACGTGGGTATTGGTCTGTAAAAAGCTAAAATGATGCAAGTAAAAAAGGAAAAGTGTACATCAGAATGCGCTAAATGACAAATTACCATTTAACACAATACTGCAACCGAAATGTAGGGTGACAATGTCACAAATCATCTCCATACCTCAGCTCAAAAATCATTATTTAGAGATAAGGAAAGATACAAAACACTCATTTCTGCTCACTAAGTCTTTTTTTTTTAAATGGCAAAAGAACAAAGATATTTGTTGTGCAAATTGGAACCAGAGTTTTTGTTTTTTTTCTTCTTCTTTAACACTGTTTTTAACAGACTGTGAGATGAATGAAATTTGATTGAACATGATTTGACAGTTTTGTTTTGTTCTCCTTTAGCATAAACAAAATATACATTTAGGGACAGATTCACCAAAGATTTAGGGGTATTAAAATGTGAAAACGTCACTCCACGCGCTAATAAAGGGTACAAACCCCAGGGAATCAGGACTGCACGTGTTCAGTGTGTCAAATTGCGTCCACAATCCATTTAGTGCTTTTACAACTGATGAATATGAAATGAAGGCGGATCACAGAAGGGGAGCAAAAAAATATGAAATGCAAATAAATTGTGGATGCATTTAAATTCCTTAAACTGGAACTGTTTGCGGTGACCGTTTCTGCGCCGAAAATAGTATGACTCACATTCAGGTGCAAACACACACAGATCATAGCTGCAGTGAATGTTGACACAATACACAGCTGATATGGAAAAAGGCTCCAGTTAACCTTTCTAGGATAATAAAACAATTCAAACAAAACATTGTCAATATTAACAACCACTGAAAGAAAAAGCAGAGTGAAGTGTGTGAGGGAGAGAAACAGCTGAGGCCGCCCGTAAAAGTCCGATGTGGCACGCGGAGCTCCATGGATGTCGCTCGACCACACCTGAGCTGTTCTCTTCTCCATGTTTTGACCATCAAACTCTTGTGTCGAGTTGATGGCAAGAAGCGTCAGGCCAGAATCAACTGACCAGCTGCGTAATATACAAAGCAATGGCACAAGGTCAGGAAAAAGCCCTATTCAGGACAGCTCACAGACCTGCTGGATGATGCTCAGTGTCATCTTCAGTTGCTGAAGACTGATTTCTCTATTGCTGCAATAACTCAGATCAATGGCATCAACAGATTATTGATCTGTTGATCAATAGGACAGTTTCTGTCCAAAGCTGCCTGTTTTCCCATGAACTGATGACAGCAAAGTTACAGTAACTGATGAAGCAGCCACATTAAATTAGGGGGAAAAAATACATTTGGCTTTAAAGTTTATTAAACAACACTTTTTAGTTTACTACATTATTGAATGTTTGCACAGCAGACGGAGTCCACCTGCCTCCAATTTAACTTCTTCAAATGTAATTTTGTGTGTCTGTGCACTCACCTCTCCACGTTGAATGAGCAAAATGTTCATTTAAATAGGGCGGGCCCTACCACGTTTGCACGCACACCAATTTGCGCTACAATGTTAATGAATTTCCCACCGCAAATGAGGAAACAGCACCAGCAAAAGACTTGGGGACGCACCTTGTTTACTACCCTTTACTTCAGAATTTAGTGAATCCAACCCATAAAGAGTGAAGGTGTTTCAAAATCCAAAAAAGGATTTAGGTTTCTAGCTTCTAATACCAGGAACAAATTACAATCTGAACTTTACACTGTGACACTAAAAGAGTTTAAATCTTTTGTGAAGTCATTGCAATCTACTTTATCTGTGTGTAAATACTTTTATGTTGAAAATTTTGTTTTTTGTTGGTAACTTCGCTGCTGCCCTCTTGGCCAGGTTTCTCTTGCAAAAGAGACTTTTAATCTCAGTGGGACTAACCTGGTTGAATAACGGCTTGAAACCCTCAAATTCACAGATGGCACCTGTCATTAGCATTGCTGGTGCAAATAGAAATGCACAAACAAAAAAAAAAAAAATCATGACATCCTGATGAAAGAGAAGTCTAGTGGGTGTTGTTGTCCATGCAAGCACGCACGCACATGTATGCATCAAAATTTGTGAGATAACACACATCCACTGAGACAAGTTCACTGGTCTATACCCCAACAACAAGTCATCTGGAGCCTGAAGCTGACCTGGAATGTTCACAAAAGAAACAGAAGGTGGTGAAGGGATCATCCGTATTATGCTACTAAAGTGGAGGGAGTAGAGCCCGTTTACTTCTTATGGCATTGTAACAACTCAGTTGTGTGGCTTTTCAGAAGACATGGTCGTGTTGTAGAAATGGACACCAGATTGCTTTCCAGCACTTAAGATTCTTAGCAGAGGAGGGCTGATCCAGCAAAGCTTGAGACAGTGGTGCTATGGCCGATGAAACCTAAGAATACAAGCAAAACATAAATGGTTAGAATATTTTGTGCCATGTCATGCAAATAGTTTTGTCTGGTGAAGCCATACAATTTTTGGTGGGGTGGCAGTAAAGGCGATATCAAGCACAAGCAACTGAAAAATATTTTCTAAAAAAGCGACAGTGACAGTGAAACTGTTAATGAATTATTTCAATGTTAGGAGCATGAATTAGTCAATTCTGCCTCATCTGTTTCAGCACCAATATGCCATCTAACTAAAAAGCAAAGGAAGTCTGTGTGCGTGTGTGCGTGCGTGCGGAGCAAATATCTCCCCTACGCGGTGCGAGTTCAACCTGAAACTCGGTCAACGGGTTCCAAATACCCCAAGTGTGTGTATCTGTTATTTTGGAGTAATTTGGTAATTTCAAAATATTTATTTTAATTTTATTTCACTTCTGGACGGCCCCGAAATAAAACCTATTCAACTTTTGACCTCAGGGTGTGAGGGGGGCGCTAGCGCACCATCTGTATCTATTTCACTGAACAGCTCCTCACCCGAGCAAGAGTCACGTGTGCGGCCAGAGCCAATCGCTGCGCACACAGGCAAGCAGACACAGACTGTATAAACACACGAGTGAGAGAGCCGACCAAACTATCTGGTTCTTAAGACAGAGGAATGTAACGTTTTTGTGGGTCCACAACACGGCTTCACTATGATTAACGTTTGTTCTGCGCAAGAGAGAGAGTTGTGTTGCAAAACGTTCATTTTTCCTGGTACTTTCGGGTCTCTCTCTCTCTTTTTTTTTTTTTTTTAAATCTCTCAACAACCTGACGGATTATGTGCATAATGTGCGCGCACGGAGGAGGATAGAGGTACACACGCACATTATAATAAAAATATACTAAATGAGTAAAATGAAACAAAAAACTAAACAATATTTATACATAGAGTACACAAAACAACACCAGAAATGCACACAAATGCTCCAAAACACACAAAATGACTCCAATAAAAAAAACATTACAGAAAAATACACCAAACAACAAAAAATATGAAAATGACTCAAAATACACAAAAAATAAATATTTATACACCAAATGACAACAGAAATGCACAAAACTACACAAAATGACTCCAGTATTACACTACAATGGCAACAAAAAACTATAATTACAGAAAAATGCACAAAAACACAACAGAGAGATACAAAAATGCACATGACTCCAAAATACATCCATGACAGAAAAATTCACCAAACGACAACAAAAACATGAAAATTACTCAGAATACTCTAAAATAACAACAGAAATGCACAAAACTACAGCAAAAAAAACCCCAAAAATACACAAAATGACTCCAGAATCACACTACAATGGCAACAAAAATTATACAAAAGATGCCCAAAAAGACAACACAAAGATATAAAAATATGCATAATGACTCCAAAAAACATACATTACAGAAAAATGCATCAAAAAATAAAATAAAATAAAAATGAGTATAAAAAAACAACACATTTATCATGCACATGTCCCATAAAATTAAACCAGGGAAATCGTGTGTCATGTGCCAACAACTTAAAATGAAAAAAAAATAACATACAATCTGCCTGTGGCTTTTAAACCAACTTTGACTTTAGTGCAACATGGCTTTAGTGCAACTTAACTGAGGTATATGCCTAGAACAACAAATAAATGCAGAAAGTTAATACTTTCTTTTTAGATTTTATTGAAAAAAAACAAGCTGGTCAACATGTCAACGTTTCAGCTACTTCTTTGTAACTTATATATATATACAGGTAAAAGCCAGTAAATTAGAATATTTAGAAAAACTTGATTTATTTCAGTAATTGCATTCAAAAGGTGTAACTTGTACATTATATTTATTCATTGCACAGACTGATGCATTCAAATGTTTATTTCATTTAATTGTGATGATTTGAAGTGGCAACAAATGAAAATCCAAAATTCCGTGTGTCACAAAATTAGAATATTGTGTTAGGGTTAAATTTTGAAGATACCTGGTGCCACAAACTAATCAGCTGATTAACTCAAAACACCTGCAAAGGGCTTTAAATGGTCTCTCAGTCCAGTCCTGAAGCCTACACAAACATGGGGAAGACTTCAGATTTGACAGCTGTCCAAAAGGCGACCATCGACACATTGCACAAGGAGGGAAAGACACAAAAGGTTATTGCTGAAGAGGCTGGCTGTTCTCAGAGCTCTGTGTCCAAACACATTAATGGAGAGGCAAAGGGAAGGAACAACTGTGGTCAGAAAAAGTGTACAAGCAATAGGGATCACCGCGCCCTGGTCAGGATTGTGAAAAAAAACCCATTCAAGAATGTGGGGGAGATTCACAAGGAGTGGACAGCTGCTGGAGCCAGTGCTTCAAGATCCACCACCAAGAGACGCTTGAAAGACATGGGTTTCAACTGCCGCATACCTCGTGTCAAGCCACTGTTGACCAAGAAACAGCGCGAAAAGCGTCTCACCTGGGCTAAGGAAAAAAAGAGCTGGACTGCTGCTGAGTGGTCCAAAGTCATGTTTTCTGACGAAAGCAAATTTTGCATTTGGCTCTCCACTTCATCCTCCAGCACCTGGACTCCCCAGGCTCCTACGCCAGGATCCTGTTTGTGGACTTCAGCTCTGCTTTTAATACAATAATCCCAGCTCTCCTTCAGGACAAGCTTTCCCAGCTGAACGTGCCAGACTCCACCTGCAGGTGGATCACAGACTTCCTGTCTGACAGGAAGCAGCACGTGAAGCTGGGAAAAACCATCTCTGCTCCCCGGACCATCAGCACTGGATCTCCTCAGGGCTGTGTTCTTTCTCCTCTGCTCTTCTCCCTGTACACCAACAGCTGCACCTCCTCTCACCAGTCGGTCAAACTCCTGAAGTTTGCAGACGACACGACCATCATCGGTCTCATCGCTGATGGAGACGAGTCCGACTACAGGTGGGAGACAGACCGGCTGGTGTCCTGGTGCAGCCAGAACAACCTGGAGCTCAATGCTTTAAAGACAGTGGAGATGATAGCAGACTTCAGGAAGAACCCAGCCCCCCTCACCCCCCTCACCCCCCTCACCCTGGGAGACTCTACAGTGAGCTCTGTAGAGTACTTCTGCTTCCTGGGGACCATCATCACTCAGGACCTCAAGTGGGAGCTGAACATCAGCTCCCTTATCAAAAAAGCTCAGCAGAGGATGTACTTCCTGCGGCAGCTGAAGAAGTTCAGTCTGCCAACAAAGATGATGGTGAACTTCTACAGCTCCATCATCCAGTCCATCCTCTGCTCCTCCATCACCATCTGGTACGCTGCAGCTACGGCCAAGGACAAGGCCAGACTGCAGCGTATCATCCACTCTGCAGAGAAGGTCATCGGCTGCAATCTGCCCTCCCTCCAGGACCTGTACGCCTCCAGGATTTTGAGGCGTGCAGGAAAGATTGTGGCCGACCCCTCCCACCCCGGTCATAAACTGTTTCAATCTCTCCCTTCTGGTAGGAGGTTTCGGTCCATCAGGACCAGAACCTCCAGACACAAAAACAGCTTCTTTCCCTCTGCCACCATCCACATGAACACACCCCAAGTCACCCACTGAACCCCCCCCCCACCCGATCACCACCTCCACCAGCTTGATACCTGCTGCACTGTATATATATATTTATATTTATCCTATTTATCCTTTATTCTCTATCTATCCTTTATTTATCCCTCATCCTTTATATTTATCATTATTATTATTATTATTGTTGCTGGGTTGTTCTTTGTTGTGTTGTTTTTATTTCTTTTATTTCTTTTTGTTGCTTGTTTTGTGCACCAACCACCAAGTCAAATTCCTTGTACTGTCCTCAAAACTGTACATGGCAAATAAAACATTTCTGATTCTGATTCTGATTCTGATTTCCTTTGGAAATCGAGGTCCCAGAGTCTGGAGGAGGACAGGAGAGGCACAGGATCCACGTTGCCTGAAGTCTAGTGTAAAGTTTCCACCATCAGTGATGGTTTGGGGTGCCATGTCATCTGCTGGTGTCGGTCCACTCTGTTTCCTGAGATCCAGGGTCAACGCAGCCGTATACCAGCAAGTTTTAGAGCACTTCATGCTTCCTGCTGCTGACCTGCTCTATGGAGATGGGGATTTCAAGTTCCAACAGGACTTGGCGCCTGCACACAGCGCAAAATCTACCCGTGCCTGGTTTACGGACCATGGTATTTCTGTTCTAAATTGGCCAGCCAACTCCCCTGACCTTAGCCCCATAGAAAATCTGTGGGGTATTGTGAAAAGGAAGATGCAGAATGCCAGACCCAAAAACGCAGAAGAGTTGAAGGCCACTATCAGGGCAACCTGGGCTCTCATAACACCCGAGCAGTGCCAGAAACTCATGGACTCCATGCCACGCCGCATTAACGCAGTAATTGAGGCAAAAGGAGCTCCAACCAAGTATTGAGTATTGTACATGCTCATATTTTTCATTTTCATACTTTTCAGTTGGCCAACATTTCTAAAAATCCCTTTTTTGTATCAGCCTTAAGTAATATTCTAATTTTGTGACACACGGAATTTTGGATTTTCATTTGTTGCCACTTCAAATCATCAAAATTAAATGAAATAAACATTTGAATGCATCAGTCTGTGTGCAATGAATAAATATAATGTACAAGTTACACCTTTTGAATGCAATTACTGAAATAAATCAGGTTTTTCTAAATATTCTAATTTACTGGCTTTTACCTGTATATATATATATATATATATATAAAATAAAGAAAATAATAAAAAATTGATATGGATGCATTTAGAATCCATCCAAGAGTTGCGCGACGTAATATTGCGATATATATTGCCGAATTGATTTTTTTCAACACCCCTACTACTATTAATGTCTCACAGGAAAGTAATTCAGCTGGAGATATATTTTCTTTCTACATCAGTTTAATAAATGTAACCACAATACATATTCCTCTTTAGCAGGAAGAAGGCTTGTCTGAGGATGCAGCCCGGCAGGAGCTACAGGAAAATGTGATGTTGGGAAGACAGCCGAGTGGTGTAATGGGAGATGATCCAGCATCACGGTCAAAATACCTCACTGACAGAGATCATTGCAGAATTGTTCAAAAAGGATCCGTGCAAATACAGACTGATTTTCCTAAAAACCAAGACAATCAGAGATTTGATTGTAGTCATTACTACAGGCTAATGAATAATGGGGAGAAGATCAGTTGATCCTGGCTTGTGAGGTGTATTGACTGTTTCACATGTGATAGGAATTAAATCATCTAAATTGTCTACAGGAGAGCAAATTATTCAGTTCTTGTCCTTCCTCAAGCATGACTGACCAGCAAAAGTGTGCTTCTCTTCTCTCTATGCATCTTCTCATAGTTTTTTATTAGTTAGAAGTGGTAATGTTTAAAAACACGCACACATGCTCGCACACAATTTACTCAAGTTCACATGAGGATACTAAATGTAGCTTGACCTCTAAAATGTCAAATATTTCATGATCATGCCCAAGTGGGAGGGCCCCTTCACCAAAGTTTGCCTTGGGAAAAAACTATGTACGCATAAAAAGACATTATCTGAGCTAAATCAACTTTGTTTGCAAAGACAGTACAACAATAAATATTTTCAGTTTAACAGCGAAACTCAAATATGGTACTTGTGTATTTTTCAACAGCAAAAATGGGCTTATACTAATTTATTCCCCCTAATATTATGGATGTTAACACTTAAGTACACCTTCAGATTTACAGTTTCAGACTGTGTTTGTGGTGATATTACCTATGAACAGTCATCATATACACTGAGTTGTGTTTGCACATTACCTGGTTAAATGCCTACTGGACTCGTGAACTTCCATCTCATTGCTCTTGAAATCATTGAGTTCTTTTCTTATGGCAGCCTACAGATGACAAAAAAGAAGAATGATAGAGCTGCTAAGCCTTAGCACACCAACATTAGTTTGTTGGTGTGCCACCAAAACATCACAAACTACCATTCTTATGCTGGGTTCACACCGGATGCATCTTAAAATGTCCGTACATCCAGATTACATACAAAGTCAATGGATAGATTCGTCCCAGATGCAAAATCTTTCCAGTGCGGCAGTGCGGTGCGATCCGCCGTCAAGTGCGTGTGCCGTGCGAGCGCGCTCCCGATTTTATGCATATCTGCACACCTGCACATTCGCAAGAGTTGAAAATATTGAAATCCTGCGGCTGTTTTGCATGACGAAAGCCAATCAGAGTCTTTGTTGAAGATGACGTCAGACGGTCAACACGGACACCGGTCTGTTCACCCATTCAACCATAGAGTAGAAGCTGTGTGTGACCACCTGGAGCTGTATGACACAGTCTTTATAACCGGGACCGGACTAGGAAGGATTTGGCGTGGAGGAGAATCAGCGAGGAGGTGAAAGTAGCAGGTAAGTTATCTCTGTAGCACTGAGCTAGGATAGCATTAGCTGCTAATCACACTGGCTTTTTTCACTGGTGGTTTATGTTTATGAGGACAAAAAGGAGCTCATCTCCTCGCTTCAGCAGGCAGTGAAACTCACCGAGTTGGATGTGTCACTGGTGGGCGGGGCTTCGCTTCAGACGTGCTTATGATGCGAATGGGGAATTTTTTTGGTTTAGTGCGGCAGAAGCGTCCGGTGCCGCAGAAGGTGCATTCGGTGTGAACGCAGCATTAGCTAGTAGCAGAATGTGATTGTAATAGCCAGGTTTCAACCCATAGAGGGAAAAATTTTCCAACAAAATACACCAAATTGAAATACTTTGACTAAAGGCTGGGATACACTGCGCAATTTTTTCAATCGTTGCACTCAGCGCCAGCTCAAACTGTGCGACGCAGAGCCCGAATGTGCGCAGCTCAAGATGCATGTTATCACACTGTACGGTCCGACACTCTGACACGATCTGACTGCTCACACTGTACGTTCATACGCGACACGTCGGGGTCTTGTTTCCGGAAATGCAACGTACAAGAAGAAGAAGAACACTGAAGCTTTGCCATTAAAACAGACGAAGAAGAAAATCCCGGAAGTAGAGAGACGCTCGCAAATCTCAGCAAAAAGAGCTTTAAAAAAGAAAAGACGGCGATGTGATGGACCAGGAGCTGGCTGGACAGACGTGGGCATGACAGTCCGTCAATTTTACAGCGGTCCTACAGTGTAAATGGACTAAAATGGACTTGATTTTATATAGCACTTTATCACCACACTGAAGCAGTCCCAAAATGCTTTACATATCAGCTCATTCACCCAATCACTCTCACATTCACACACCAGTGAGACAGGACTGCCATGCAAGGCGCTAGTCGACCACTGGGAGCAACTTGGGGTTCAGTGTCTTGCCCAAGGACACTTCGACACATAGTCAGGTACTGGGATCGAACCCCCAACCTCTCAATCAGAAGACGACCCACTACCACCTGAGCCACGGTCGCCCATGCCCAGTGTTCGCGTATGCGCAGTGTGAGCGTTTACGGTAAGCCGGTCCGTGGCACTGCTTCAACTGTGCGATACCCTCACGAGGAACGACCTACGATTGCTGATAGCTGGTCGTGAGGTGTTAATCACTTCTCGTGACCCCACTCCACGATGCACGACACACGTTCTAGCAGAGACTCGCATGATCCCACAAAATAGTCGCACGAGTCAAAAGTCGGCTCAAAATGGGCCAAAAATCGCACAGTGTATGCCTGCTTTAAAATGTCAAGAGTTGGACTAGGATCAACCAACAGCACTAATTCAAACTCAAATGCATTTGGGGTTTAATTACTCTTTAAATTGGACAAACAGTAAATATGCTTTTGAGTCATCTACTGTAAGTTCTACTTGGGTGTACTGTACATGTTAAAGTAGCTAGAGTATTTTTTAGTGTATTCTGAATTTGAATTAAAAAAAAAAACCTAAATATTGAAAGCAATTAAAATCTCAAATATCATTATAATCAAAAATGTAATTAAGAAAACACTGATGCACCAATCATAACATTTAGGTTTTTGAAAAACTACATAAAATCAAACAAATTACCATTATTTACACAATGAACAAAGGGATATTCAATAAGTTTAACATCTAATAAATCAAGGCAAAAAGTCTCAGTTAACTGACTGAACTCACCAAAAAATTTAATCAATAACTGTATTATTATCACTATAAACATATGTCTACATATGTAAACATTTGAGCGTCACAATGTATAACAAGGTACTAAACAACAAATATTGCTATATTCAGACTCCTTTGTTTAGTTAATCCAACTTTATATTGACTGCATTAAATTGCTCTTTGGATGATATGAATCACTTTTTGTTTCAAAAACCTCAAACATGGGCCTGAGACACACCCACAGCGGCTCAGCTGCCAAAACAATTGTTCAAAAAAAACACCATTATTAGACACCAACTACCTCCATCTGGTTTGTTCTTGCAGTGACGAGCATGATGTATAAATGGTATGGTAGAACTACGCCAACCCATACGAGGATCAATGATTGTTTTGTAGCAGAACTGAAGCAATGAACAATACGTGAGCAAACAGGAGAGAAAAAGTACTTTGTAACGAGGTAATCCATAGAATTGTAGAGGAGTAAAAAGTACAATATTTGTCTTACAAATGTAGTGAAGTGAAATTATGAAGTATCCCAAAAAAAATAATATTCAAGTAAAGTACAGATACTGAACATTAGTACTTAACTACAGTACTTAAGTAGATTTACTTTATTACTGTCCACCACTGTTTACTTCACAGAAAACGGAGATAAATCCATGAAGTCAGATACTGACAGCACTGTAGTTGGCTTTTGTCACCAGGAGGCACCCAAGTGCCTTTAATGAAAGCATTTCAGCCTGATAACAAATACAAGTTTTTTTAAAACCAGATTGGTCTTTTACTAAAATGGAATTAAAACATACAATATAACTGGACGATAAATTATAACTAGATGAGGCCTGGCTTAACCAAGCCCTCCAAAAATCATGCTGGCTTTTCCCATTTAATCAAACTTAGATCAGGCAGAAGAGGAGTGGCTTTTTCTAGCCAGCTTTCACTGTTTAGGATGAGTACACATGGTTTTCTTCAGAAGACGGCCAATAGAAACGAACGCTGAGAAAAAGAAGACGTGATTTAATTTGTCTCGGAGTAGCAAGAAGAGGGGAAAATAAGAGAATAAAGGACAGACACAATAATTCGGGTTACAGAGTTTCTTGTGGTTTCAACAATTTAAAAGCTGTTTAAGTTGATCAAATTTGGTGTTGTTGAGTAAATGAATGACAGAACTCAAGCATTTATGATCAAACACTGATCCACGTGCGTTTGCCAAGTATATTATATGACAATGGACACATTACACATAGTTGCTAATAAGGAATAAGACTTTTCTAAACACATCTTTGCAGCCTGCTAACTGGGCTTCACTGAGAAATGAGAAATCAATGAAATGTTATAATTAATACGTGCATGAATTATTAAAATAAATATTCACACTGCCCCTCCACCCTCTGCGACCGGATAACTGGGAAAAAATATTTCACTGTGCATTTACAGACCATCTAATATCTGATTATTAGGGGGCCAAATGCGGGTGGCCTGGGGACCGTGTATGTTCCTAGAACCAGCGGTGCTAGGAACCCTATTATAATCATTCCGATTATAGTTACTTTTTGTTGTTCCGTTGGTAAAAGTGGTGCTGCAAGCTAAACCGTGCAAGGGAGGGCGATGCCACTGGCAGGGTTGGTTCAAATCCCTGAGCTTACAGTACTTTGGACACAAAAACTCACATATGTCCACCAGCAGGTGGCGCTATAACCAAGGTCAACACGCTTTGACCTATAACTCCCACACCGTATGTCACACATTCAAAAACTTCATATCCACAGATTCTCTGAATAGCGCTCAATCAACTGGGCTACGCCACGCCCATTTCCGCCTGGAATTTTCTGGAGCAAAACCTACTTTTTCTAACTCCTCCTTGGGGTTTTGTCCAATCATCGTGAAACTTGGCACACAGAGTCTTCAGTTAGACCTGATCTAAAGCTGTGTAAATCTTTTTTTTTTTTATGAAAATATGCGCATATTATTAATGAGTACATTTTTCTAGCTCGCTATAAAAATGTGAACTGTTGAATATCTCGGTCAAAATAAATGCTAACAACACTAAATCTGAGATCCTTGGTTGGCATGTGAGGGTATGTGCCAAATTTGAATAATTTAGGCCACTAGGGGGCACTACAAATATGGGATATTTATATATCTTAAATGACAACACTGACTTTTACCAAATTTGGTAAGTACGACCCTGGGTCACTCTTGAAGCCAAATCTTGAAGTTAATCGCGATTGGTCAAAGTGGGCATGGCTTATTACAACATAAACAACATTTATTTCAGCCCAAGTATTATAGTGAAATTTACAGGGTATATATAAAAGAGCACACAGGCCACCCACACAGTTTGGTGCATTTTGGCCTGTAACTTTTAAACTTTATATCACATGTTCCTTTAATAGAGTTGCATCTTCTGATATAGGCCACGCCCACTCCCACGGCATATTTCTATTTGTAAGTCAATACAAATTAAAAACCTCCTTTTTCAAGTTCCTTCTAGTGTTTAAGCTCTATCTGCACCAAACTTTGCATATACAATCTCCAGACGTGCCTGATCAAAAGCTGTGTAACGAATTTTCTTCGGTCTAAATATGCGTAAATTATTAACAAGTTTTCTAGCTTGCTAAAAAACATGTAATGTTGCACATTTTTGTCAAAGTAAAACCCTTTCAACATCAAACTCAATTCACTTGTGTCAGAGGTCAACCAGAGGCTCTGTGGCAAATTTGGCACTAATTGGCCAATATGGGGGTGCAATAAACAGAGAAATATGAAGCAACATGAAAGATGATCAGATTTGCGCAAAAAAATGGTGCATTTTGGCTTGTAACTTTCACATTTTAAATCACATCTTCATAAACTTTATATCCACGTGTTGCCTAAATAAAGTTGCATCTTCTGACATAGGCCACGCCCACGGCATATTTCTCTTCGTAAGTCACTACACATCAAAAACCCACTTTTTCTAACTCCTCCTGGTGTTTAAGCTCTATCTGCACCAAACTTTGCACATACAAAACTCCAGACTCTCCTGATCGCCCTAAGCTATTGTGACGTACTTCTACGGCTCAGCAAAACCTGGGGGCCGAGTCATGGAGGAAGGCTTGGAGTTTGCAGTTCTAGTTATCATTGTTACTGTTAGGAATTACATTTTTGTATTTGTAGTATAAACAATAATAATCATAACAATCCTAGTAACTTTCCTAAAGCACTGCTTGCCCAATTACTCCCTTATTTAAAAAACACTGAATGAGCCTTGAGTGGTCAAAGAGGCAAAGGACAGGGGAATGTCCGCTTAGTAATCTGTCTCTCCATAAAGTCAGAGGTGATGAAGAGTAGACAGTCAGCAACAAGAAAGCTCCTGGTTACTTACAAACAGAAGTGGAGATATACAACCAGTGTCACATAAAGCAGAAAATGGAGTCGTGACACTTTATGTATGTTGGAATAGTACTGGCCTTGTCAGCAGCTGTGAGTCGAGTCCAGGGCTTATCTGCCCTTCTGTCGTAGTCCTGGGCATCCGATACTTCCACGTAGTCACTGAAACTAATGAGAATTTTGGCCTGTCTCAGCTCCTCCACTGTGGGCCTCTGACTCAGCTGCAAGACAATACCGGGCATAACGTTTTTTCTCACATACCTTTACTAAACTGAATGAAAATATTTATTTTTTCTGGCATTTACACCAAGCATCAAATTTAAATAAAGTCCAACATGGTTGTTAGTTTTTTCTTCAACTTGCTGTTAGGTACATGCATTATCAAGTTATCTGAAATCACATTGTACAATGACATCATTTTCATGATGACATTACACTATATACTGACATTAGGTTTCAGTAAGACAACTAACGACAACCAACAATAACTCCTCATAAAGCTGTCTATTGGGGATAATATACAGGTATAGTTATATATAATGCCAGGTCACAACAGAATAAAGTGACCTCTTCTATAGAACAACTCTGTCACATGTCATTTGATTGAACAAATGAAAAACCTGACAGTATATATGTATATATAACCTTACACATGAAGGAATATCTCGCTTCATAGGTGCTTGATGTGATTTACAGCATCTTCCAATTTTAACCCTCATCAATTAAAACTGCATTTACAATATAGCAACCAGGCAATTGATTGCAGTGCAGCATCTGTCATTCATTAGAAACAATAATTTCTCAATTTCTTCTGCACAGCTAATCCAAAACCTAGTACCACTACACTGCATTCTTTGTTACGGTGTGTGAAAATAATAATAAAAGAAATTGCATAATAAGCTAATTAACATATTCCTGACAACTTCCATTCAAGGAGAGTTTGAGCATTTGTACAAAGCATGTTTGCAATGCAAATAAAGATAGCATGTAACTGTATCAGATTTAGTTTTATCTGTGTGCTTGACTCTGAATGTGGAACCTCCAACAATTGAGACATTTTCCTTTTGAGCAGTTTGTGGGGGAGAAGAATGTGTTAATCTTTAATCAAAAGTTATTTAACACCTCCCCATGTGTTCAAAGAACTTGGCAACTAACAAGCTGAAAGGTCAAGGACAACAAGGTCAACGGTATCATTACGCTGCCTGTGGCGAAGCAGATTTCTCCTCACAGCGTGTGAGACACTATTCGTGTTGGCTCTCCTTCATGTGCACAAGAGGTGCACATTTGGAACACGTTTCAGTCTTACCTTCCGTGTAAGCCTCCGCTTTATCTCCCTTTTCTCCTCCTCCTCCTCCTGCTCATTACGCGCTGCAATGGACGAGAAGATCAAACAGTATGTTTAAACACAGATCACAAGTGGACTCTTCACTGTAAAAACAACACATTTACCATGTCATGGTTTACTATAATCACAATTGTGTGAAAGCTTGAAATGGCTTCTATTACTGTCCATTCAATGCTATTAAATGTGAGTGTCTGGGGAAAAATGGATGCTTTATTATTTCAAAGTTATCTTGGGGACGTTTTATGTTACACCTGAGATTAAGTGATTAAACAATTTCAGGAATTAAATTTAGATTTTTAGAAAAAGAAGTGTAAATAGTTCACATTTCTTTCATGTTGCTAAATTGTGATTCAAGCTTTGAACAGAGCTAAACGCCTCCAGCTCAATGTAGCAGAAAAAGAACACTGATTATACTTGGAATTGCCAGTGTAAAAAAAAATATGCAGTATACTGTAATAAGGGATCAGTGCGGCCTGATGAACCTCAGTATGGCTTGTATATGAGTGACAGGAGGGAAACGACAAGTCAATCCTGATGTTTTTCACTCACTGTTTATGTTCTATATTCAGCCAATCAATGCAGTAGCCTTCAGGAGATCTGGAACTGATGGAAATTTAGCCTTTAATGTGAGAGCCGCAGAGCTGCTACTACAGGTATTGGAGCTCAGACACAGATCACTCTGGACATGACTCCTCAGGGAGTCTTCACTCATTCTCATAACAAAGTCAGAAGAAATAAAGCAAGAGAGAACAAACCTGCACTATTGCACTAAACCAGGATAGGGGACAAAGCCTGGAAAAATTGGCTATTCTGGATAAACTTATCCCCAAGTCAGTTGAACGAAAGCCGGCCAAGTTTATCCAGGATGAATAACCATGGTGATTAAGCCTCTACAGCTAATCTGCTGCAGAGCAGGTTAACAACCAGGATAAAGTTATCCCTGTTGTGGCTCTGCTATCAGTGCTCTGAGAAATGTGTTTTACAGAATGTCCATGGTTTTTATACATGTTTCTTCACCCAAATATTATAGTCATTTAATTTGTTCTTTGACTTTTGGTTTTAATATTTTTTATTATCATAGTTTATATATAAAGACCAAAATAGCATATAAAAAGACAAGATTTGAGCAATGAAAGTGAGAAGGCAGACGGTTTATTAGGAATATTTTTCCTATAAATAAAACACCAACACTGAAAAGTTAGAGAAGATACAGAATAATCTGACTTTACTCATTATAACTGCAATGTACAGAATGTAACCAATATATTTATTTCAAGTGTAACCTAAAAATAAGAAAATGGATACTGTACTGTTTGATCTAAAGAGTTTCACATTATTCTGACTTCACTTTTTAACTTTACAATAACTCTATTCATTTGATTTATTTTTCTGTCTGGCTGTCTTGTAATACTAATACATCCTGCTTGTGGAAATGTTGTCAGAGGTTTGATTTAAACAGATTATTGGAGTTGTGTTTTTTTTTGTTTGTTTTTTTTTTTTAATTATAGATGACAAATCCTTTCTTGAAACTTACTGTATAAGTAGCCCAATCATGTAGAATCAATAAAGTGAACTGCTATAGTTACAGAAAGAGGTGGAGGAGCTGATCACTTTTCTAAATCACTGATTATTAGATTTATCATAGAATAGAATATACCTTTATTGATCTCCTACAGGGGACATTTACAGAAAAAAAAAGAAGTTTAGTTTATTAGCCAAGATACGAACTCAGGTCTCCTGCACGGGAGGTGAAAAAATCTACCACAGAGCTAGCATTACAATGTAACGTGACTACGCATATTATGTATTGATACGGTCAGCTATTGTCTGCCAGCCTTTCTCTTTCTCTTTTTTTACCAGCGCTGATGTTCCTTTTTTTCCCATAAGTCTTTAATTTCTTCATCCTGCTGCAAAAGCAGCAGTTGTTCAGCAGGTATAAACGAAGCAGCGTGTCTGTGATGCGTCCTTTCATCTGTGACTCTGATCAAATTCATGGTTTTAAGAAAGCATTGACCGCCCACTTATCTCAAACATCCATAGCTAATTTCACAAATTCTCATCTCTTTATCCTGCCTCAGCAAACGTGGAACCAATTAATCCAAGAAGTGCCAACCAGACTTTGTCTAACCGAGCATTCTCCTTTATCCTGGATGTATTTATGTGACATTTGTGCAATACCCCCCTGGAATCTGCAAGGTCAGGTGGGCCTACAAGCCTTGATGTATAACATACTTTCTGGCAAAGATACTCACGTTTAAGGATGTTTCTTTGTTCCAACTCCTTTGCAGTGGGTCTCTGACTCAAGCGCCTAATGTGAAACACACACAATTGGTGTCAATCCATACTGCAATTACAGAATAGAGATCAACAAGGCAGCTTTGAAGCAAGGACTTCATTCTTTCAGGACAATTCTGCCACCTCTTTCATAACTGCAGTTTACGATAATAAATTATTGTGTGCAACATTTATTTAGCTCCACTGTGTAACTAAAAATATATGAAGAGCTGACTAAATATAACACAAAATGAACAGTTGCTCAAATCAATAATAAATATTTGATGTAAGGAATCATCACACAGGTATATATATATATATTATCTAACATTTGAACGTTTATCTTTAGCCTTTGAAGCGATCGGCTACAAACATCTTGTCCGAATATTCTATTAAATTCTTTTTTAATGCTGCTGCAGTTGGGGTTCTATTGTTTTTGTATATTATTGTATTCTTATTTTATATTTGTTTTATTTTTGTATATATTCTATTTATATTACTGTATGTTTTTCTCACACCCTGCACACAATCTGTGTAAACTCCTCCCCTCCGGCAGACGCGACAGATCACTGTACGCCAAAACTACCCGCCATAAAAACAGTTTCTTCCCCCAGGCTGTCACTCTGATCAACACTAAACTGTCAGAGTGTCAGACCTGTTTCTGTTACTGTGAAATAACCATGGAACTAAACATAACAACCCTGGATCAACCGGTCACTGAGAATGTTCATGGACATAATATTTTCATTTAAATGTTCACCTGCACTACTCATCAATGCACTACTGCATTATTATCTTATTATTATTATTGTATTTTTATTTCATTTCATTATTATTATTATTACTATTATTATTATCTTGTTATTTTATTTAGAATCAGAATCAGAATCAGAAGAGCTTTATTGACCAGGTACAGTTTAGAACAATACGAGGAATTTGACTAGGTAGTTGCAGTGAAAGGAGACACATCAACACACCGGAGCAGCCATTTGCGGCGCCCACATATTTAGGTGAAAAAAGGGATCAATAACAGGAGGAGAGGAGGGGTGAGGGGAAAAAAAACTGCCAGTTTGAAACTGATTTCCCTAAACAGAGAAAGCAGTGTGAAACCAGGAAAAAAACCGCCTCTGCAAACATAAATGTAAGCATGACACAGTCAAACAACTCGAGACAAGGCATGTAGGAAGGGTTGGGTGGGAGGTTGGCTGGGGGAGGGGGTCAGGTGGGAAGAACAACAGGAGTCCAGCCGTTTGGGGACATGGGCGTGCTGCCAGTCGGCGCTGCAACCACGCCTCCATGCAGCTGGGGATGGGAGGTGGGGAAAGATGGCCGACGAGGCATTTGAAGTTGAAGACCTGTAGCTGCGTTACTGACAACCAGATGACGTGTGGAAAAGTTCAGCATCAACAGTTCCAGGAGGAATGTAGGGAAGGAGCGGGGGGAGGGAGTGGGGGGTAAGAGCCGCCGTCTGCAGAAACTTCCTGGTGATAAGAGTTGAGACAACCTTGGCTTTAGCCTTGGCAGCTGGGGAGCCGAAAGGGAGATAAGCAATGTGATTTGATACAGGCTATGTTAATTTCCAATAGCCTTCTGTCCTGGGTCTCTCTGCTGTAATCCAATGAGTGGCCTAGTTTCCACTTCCAAGCCGGGTCTCGAACTTCTCCCAGTTGTTATCCATAATGCGTAGACGATCCAAAAGCAGCTCTTGCTTGCTTTTGATATCGATCAACACATGAGTCTGAGTGTTCAGAGCCCTGCTACATCCTTCAGAAATCACTGGCAGCTTTTCCAAAACAGTCGCCAGCGTAGTACGGACTTTTCGATAGATGAGGAAGCCACCAGCTCCGATCAGCAGCATGCCTACTATCATTATTCCAATCATGTAGATGTCCTCCACGTCTTCCACGGAAAGGATGGACAGACACACAACTCGCCACTTGTTCCAAGGGTCAAGTGTGTATCCAGCCGCAAACGTCCCGCTTGGACATGCGGGGTCACCACCCCTGGTTCTTTGCGTCGAAAAAATCTGATCGATAGCACTGAGAGACCAACTAATTAATTCCATTATTCCGGTTTTGGATGAGTTGCAGAGAGAGGCTCTTGTTAGTTTCACAAGACCTGACAAAGCAGCAGCTGGGGAAGAGATAAGGCGGAAGGGAGGGAGAAACAGAGAGTGCGACTGACCTCGTCGAGAGAAGCAAGAAGAAGGTTTGCACATATTAGTCTAACTACTCTTTATATTTGTTATACTTCTTTTTTATTTATTTTTCTTTATTCTAGTTGATTGTTATTATTTAATGTTTACACTATCAGAGAGAGCACAGTTCACCAAGACAAATTCCTCGTGTGTATTCAATACATTACTTGCTCAATAAAGTTGATTCTGATTGTGTATTTGTTTTTCTATTTTTATTCTTTTATGCTATCCTTTATTTATTCTATAAGGGCTTCATGGGAAACTCTGTGATGTTATTTCATCATGCACATTATGATAAGTAAAAATCCTTGATTTTTAACAGAAATAGGTTAAATATCGTATAAAATATAGTTTCTTTTAAAAAGAAAAAAAAAATCTTGTTTCGTGCCTGTCTAATGAATTTTTTCTCACATCTAAAAATAATTTTTACATGATAAACATTTTTTTTAAAGACTTTCTTTACATCGTTACATCATTACAAGGTTTCAAACAGTCTTGAACTACGTACACCTTAGACACGAGATGTGGAAAGATATTTTAGGGCTGGGACTTTATCACATTAATCGCAATGAAATGATTACAGAAAAAAAACGCACAAAAAATAATGCAGTTAATCACTTTTTTTTTTATACACTACAAACAACGCAGAACCTCTCTCATTTCACAAATTCCCGGTATACCCATAATACTTATGCATAGACTACAATACAAAAGACGGGAGAACCTGAAGAGAAGTTGTTCCTGTGCTTCGTGGGCGTTAATTTAAGTTTTTCGCGTCCGAACAGATCGTGTTGCCAGTACAAAGTGCTGTTTTTGATTTTTATACACAAAAACTATATTTTAGAAAGTTTATGAAAAAACACGGAAAAGCATGAATATAGCTTTAAATTTGTTTGCGCTTCGTGAACAATACAATCATAATATTATTTATTCATATTGCACATTATGTTAGCACTTAGTGATGAGAATAGACAGTTTTGTTGTTTAAGCTCATTTATAGATTTCATTGATTCAGTCATATACCAAAATCCATTTAAATTGAAAAAAACATTGCTTCTCGTGTCAAATATTATTAATGCGATTAATTTACATCAATCAAGAAGTCTCTAATTAATTAGATATTTTTTTAATCAAGTCCCACCACCAATTCAAATGTAACTTCTGGTACGTGTCCTTCGCAACACCATAGCAACAGGATAAAGCAAGAAGAATGCACATCAAAACGAAGAAACTACGGGCCGTATACAAGAACCGAATGGACGTTATGAAGAGTACAAGAGTATTAAGAGTACATTTCTCTCTGGAAATGTTATCAAGCTCTCTTATGATGGCAGAACAGTGTAGTTTATATGCGGTAAATTAAAAATTGAATTACGAATGTTTTTCTAAAAGTTAAATATGTACTTGTTAAAATGCATGTAAAGTTTAACAAAGACCCCAAAAGGATTTGATCAAGGGCACTTGTGAGATGGCTTAATTTCCCCTTTTAAAGATGAAACTATCTTCATTCAAGACCTTTGCTTTCTACAATCGGTGATGTTTAGCATTTTTTTGCCCAGAATAACAATGATCAAATTTGTTGTATTTAAAAACCTTTATAAAATTCCAACATCAGGTTGATAAATGGTAATTGAAACTTTAAAAAAATATCCAGTATATTGGCCACTAAGGGTTGATGCCAGCTATTAGAACTGAATTTTTCTATTGGTTGAAAGGTAAGCTCTTGAAACCCCTGCATCATCACTTTAACTGTTGGCCCCACCTCTCCTATAAAACCTGACACCCGCCTCCTTGCAAACTGTAGATTGAATTGACACCTCAAATCACCTCTCTGTGGCAAAAGTGTCGGTACTGTCGAACTTGCTCGTGTTTAGCTCATTAGCTAGCAGTTGTGATGGGTTTTGATTCTGTGTGTGCGAGGATGGAGGGGAGGGGGCGGTTACTGAAAGCAGATGGGCGTGTCTTACTGCTACAGCAGTAACGCCCATAACCAAGGCTTTTTTTGTATTTCCCTCCTAGTGGCAGCTCAGCAGATGGCAAGGGTGTACTGATCCTTTAAGTCAGTTGCTGCGCGCCTTCATCCTAGTTAAGCACTCTGGGCTGAGTGTCCCTGAAATATGGGTGTCCCATTCAAATCTGGCCTTACGCCTATTCTCCTGTCTGCTTAAGTCTTTTTCCTCTTACGCGCTTCTAAATCTGAAATAAGTACAGCACCCCGATAAGGTGAAACTTTATATACTGTATATTGCGATAGAAATGTGTCCACGTTGGTCACAGTGACGTCCAACTATTTTCATACCACTACTGAGTAAATAAGTGAAACAAGCTGTCATATGCAGAGGTTGGTGAAATGTGTATGAGATGGACCAGAAACTTTGTACTCGCTCACTATCAGCTCCATAAGTCATTAAACAATTTATATTTAAAACTGGATATTATGGAAGCCAATGGTTCTGTTTGACTGCAAACACATCTGCCTCCTCTGTATTAAACAGGACACTGCGGATTGATTCCTCAAATCTGCAGCGAATGACACTCGTTTACGTTAGGGCAGGTACCGTATTGACGATGACGATGATGAAGCGCTGATCATTTCTGAATGTAGGAATGTTCAGTTAATTAAATCAGGCTTTCCACACTAACAAAGGTTAGTCTGTATGTATGTTAGTATGAGTGGAAAAAAGGACAGATTTTAACTGTGAATTGGACAGAAGAATGAGGCCGATCCTCTCACACTGCATGATCTGATCAAATCAACCCGTTTCATTGTTTACCAGAAGGCCAAACTCCATGTTCCGTGATTTGTAGACAGCCTCAAACAAATGACATCACCCCCTCGTTTCTATTAGCCCTCTTTCATTGACAGACTACGCGCTTTTGGTGTCCTTGCACGCGGTGGACGTGTCAGCAGCCTAGACAGGAGAATACGAGCAGGACAGAAGTGTGTAACTGCAGGTGCGCAAAGAAGCGCTTAAGTCCAGATGGGAGAATAGACCCCTAAGTGAAGAAGACCCGATGACAACATTTTGACTTTAAGTTGCTTTTATTCAAAAGATTGACAAAAAAAAAAACTTTGCTGTAAATATTAACACAACCTTATTTCTGCGCACTAAATATGATAACCTTCCAGAGCTATTTTTCTTACTCTAATGGTTTTAGTAATTAAAGTTAAAGTTATTTAATATGTAAATACTTGTATGAAGACTTGTGTGCTAAAATCTCTTGAGTGTTATTTTTCAACCTGCATACCCTTGTTTCATTATTCAACTGAATTATCAGTATTGTATCAGAATCAGAATCAGAATCAGAATCAGCTTTATTGACCAGGTACAGTTTAGAACAATACGAGGAATTTGACTTGGTAGTTGCAGTGAAAGAAGACACATCAACACACCGGAGCAGCCTTTTGCGGCGCCCACATATTTAGGTGAAGAAGGGATCAACAACAGGAGGAGAGGAGGGGTGAGGGGAAAAAAACTGCCAGTTTGAAACTGATTTCCTTAAACAGAGAAAGCAGTGTGAAACCAGGAAAAAAAACCGCCTCTGCAAACATAAATGTAAGCATGACACAGTCAAACAACTCGAGACAAGGCATGTGGGAAGGGTTGGGTGGGAGGTTGGCTGGGGGAGGGGGTCAGGTGGGAAGAACAGCAGGATTCCAGCTATTTGGGGACATGGGCGTGCTGCCAATGGGCGCTGCAACCACGCCTCCATGCAGCTGCGGATGGGAGGTGGGGAAAGATGGCCAACGAGGCATTTGAATTTGAAGACCTGTAGCTGCGTTACTGACAACCAGATGACGTGTGGAAAAGTTCAGCATCAACAGTTCCAGGTGGGAATGTAGGGAAGGAGCGGGGGGAGGGAGTGGGGGTAAGAGCCGCCGTCTGCAGAAACTTCCTGGTGATAAGAGATGAGACAACCTTGGCTTTAGCCTTGGCTGGCTGGGGAGCCGAAAGGGAGATAAGCAATGTGATTTGATACAGGCTATGTCAATTTCAATAGCCTTCTGTCCTGGGTCTCTCTGCTGTAATCCAATGAATGGCCTAGTTTCCACTTCCAAGCCGGGTCTCCAACTTCTCCCAGTTGTTATCCATAACGCGTAGACGATCCAAAAGCAGCTCTTGCTTGCTTTTGATATCGATCAACACATGAGTCTGAGTGTTCAGAGCCCTGCTACATCCTTCAGAAATCACTGGCAGCTTTTCCAAAACAGTCGCCAGCGTAGTACGGACTTTTCGATAGATGAGGAAGCCACCAGCTCCGATCAGCAGCATGCCTACTATCATTATTCCAATCATGTAGATGTCCTCCACGTCTTCCACGGAAAGGATGGACAGACACACAACTCGCCACTTGTTCCAAGGGTCGAGGGTGTATCCAGCCGCAAACGTCCCGCTTGGACATGCGGGTTCACCACCCCCGGTTCTTTTTGTCGAAAAAATCTGATCGATAGCACTGAGAGACCAACTAATTAATTCCATTATTCCGGTTTTGGATGAGTTACAGAGAGAGGCTCTTGTTAGGCTTCACAAGACCAGACAAAGCAGCAGCTGGGAGAGAGATAAGGAAGGAAGGAGGGAGAAACAGAGAGTGCGACTGTCCTCGTTGAGAGAAGCAAGTATATGAGTACAACAACTAATGTAAAGGTAAACTTTAACAGTTTGTCATATACATATTAAAAAATGTAGTTTAAAACCATTTTCTTCTTGAAAGCTGACAACTACACTGAAATACTGTCTAAGACTGATTTTTAATGCATATTCTAATCTAATCTAGACAATGCTATAAACTGCAGTCCCTTTTCATTTAACCAGGTCAAAAGAATTGAAGGCCAGAATGACCTAAACCTGCTTCCTGGGGGACCATCATCACCCAGGACCTCAAGTGGGAGCTGAACATCAGCTCCCTTATCAAAAAAGCTCAGCAGAAGATGTACTTCCTGCGGCAGCTGAAGAAGTTCAGTCTGCCAACAAAGATGATGGTGAACTTCTACAGCTCCGTCATTAAGTCCATCCTCTGCTCCTCCATCACCATCTGGTACGCTGCAGCTACAGCCAGAGACAAGGTTAGACTGCAGCGCATCATCCACTTTGCAGAAAATGTCATCGGTTGCTATCTGCCCTCCCTCCAGGACTCCGAAGAGAAGATTGTTCCATCAGGACCAGAACCTCCGGACACAAAAACAGTTTCTTTCTTTCTGCCACCAGCCTCATGAACACAGCCCTGGTCCTCCAATGACCCCCCTATCACCACCTCCATAAAGACGATATTACCTGCAGCACTTGTATATACTATGTATATGTATATATTTAACTATTATCCTTTATATGTATTATTATTATAATTAGTGCTGTTTCTGGTTTGTTTTTTGTTCTTCGCACCATACCAAGTAAAGTTCTTTGTACTGTTTTTAAGCTGTATTTGGTGAATAAAAACTTTTCTCATTCTGATCATTTAGCTGCATTGTGTTGCAAAGCTTTTTTGAGATCATGACAAGAAAGCAGACAGGGTAGGTTGGAACAAGTAATGTTTCAGTCACAGCAGGGGATGACACCATGTGCCAATGTCTCTGGATAATACTTCTGCTGACTGACAGCCCAATTTCCCAAATCACATGTCACATTGTGTTTCACAGCAGAGATGATAAAAGGCTCCAGTCAACTTTTCTAGTATAATAAAATAATTTTAACTAGAATATTTGCATTTCCTGAAGAGAATGCAAGTGAGGATACAGGTGCTGGCTCGCATCGTACTGCATTAGCTAGCATTAACATTATCGTTATTATTAGCCTAGCATTAACATTAGCATTAACTTAACATTTTGCCTAGCATAGCTTAGCATTTGCCTAGCATTAGCATTAACCTAGCATTAGCATGAACCTAACTTCAGCATTAGCCTAACGTTAGCATTAGCCTAACAATTGTAAAATGTATTTGTATAGCGCTTCTCACAGACAATAGTCACAAAGTGCTTCACAGTAGTAAAATTAATAAATAGGTATAAGAGCATGTAATCAAGTAAATAGTATAAAGTATAACAAAACGCTATGTCAGGTTGGACTACAATTCTTGCTGAAACAAATAGGTTTTTAGGTGCTTTTTGAAGGCATCCACTGAATCCATAGACTGCAGGTCTGAAGAAAGTTTATTCCAAAGGTGCTTTGAAGGATCGGTCTCCCCAAGTTTTAAAAACGAGTTATTGGGACCATCAGCAGGCTCTGCCCAGACAACCTCAGGCTTCGAGTTGAGCTGCAGGGCTTGATCAGGTCAGTGATGCAGAGAGGAGCCTGACAATGTGGGGCTCGAAACATCAGTTCCAAAGTTTTGAACTGGACACGATAAACAACAGGGAGCCAGTGAAGTGATTTCATAACCGGTGTAAAGTGGAATCTCTTGTTGGTGCCGGTCAATAGCCTCGCTGCTGAGTTTTGGACATATTGGAGGTGACTAAACTCTTTCTTGTTGAGACAGATGAATATGCTGTTGCAGTAGTCTAGCCGCAAGGACACAAAACCATGAATAATCCTTTCGAGCTTGTCCTTAGTCACCATCGGCCTGAGTTTAGTGATATTGCGCAGCTGGAAGAAGCAGTTTTTAACGAGCTGCCTAATGATCTAATGACATGGCTTTATCAAAGATCACCCCAAGACACAGGCGCCGTCTCTGTGGTTGCTCTGTAATCTCCGTAGGTGCTTACTTGAGTCAATACTCATTCAATACTAATCTCAACGCTGGTATCGATACTATCCATATTTTTGGATTGATGCGCAAACCTGTAGTGAGCACCTACCAGCAAGAACAAATTAGCATCCCTGCCAAAAAATTCCTCAGTTTAGTTTTGGCCGAGAGGCTCAGATCACCTAAGTGCTGCTTAATCGTGGAAGTGGCACTATCGGGGGCAATGATAAGCATCTCTGTCTTTTCTGTGTTTAGTTGAAGACTGTTGTTGCTTAACCACTGCTTGGTTTGTGACAGGCAGTTAATCAAGGAGCTCAGTTTGTGAACTTCAGAAGCCTTAAATGAAGCCTAGTGAGGTGTATTAACTGCTTCATATGATATTAATTTAATGCAATATGCATTTTACCAAGCCAGCACAGTTGCTAGAATGTTATATTGACTTAGGAAACAGAGAAGTTCCTTGGTCCCAGACTAGCCTCAGCGGTACGCCATTAAAATGTCGGACTCCGGCTCTAGTTCTTTGATATACAGGAGGTTTACCAACTATGTGGGTCCACAGTAAACATTTGTTGCTTCCTTTCTTTGTCTCATAGCTAAAGCCTTGTTGGTTTCAGGTTTCTCGTCAGATCATATATGTGTTTGCCAGGTACAGTTTAGAACAATACTAGCAATTTGACTTGGTAGTTGCAGCAAAAGAATACACATCAACAACCGGAGCAGCCATATGCGGCGCCCGCATATTTAGGTGAAAAAGGGATGAACAGCAGGAGGAGAGGTGAGGGGAAAAACGGCCAGTTTGAGACTGGTTTCCCTAAACAGAAAAGGCAGTGTCTGTTTTAATCTCTCTCTTTCTTTCTCACTCACTTGGTTCTCTCTCTGTTCCTCATGTCGATTTTGTCAAAACAAAGCGGCATCTTTAATGTTTCCGTTACGTGTGAGTAAAATTTACCGATACTGGCTGTAAATAGCAATTTATCTTTCATAAACTGGTGGAATTTCTCGATAGAACAAATATGAGCAGAGTTACGGTCATTTAAATTAACGTGTTGCTTCAGGGGCCCTGGGAAACCCAGTCCATTCGTGTAATCCAGCCGTGAAAAGAGCACGTGTCTGGGTAAATCTTGAAGTATAGTTACCCTGCCCAACAGAAGATATGAAATTAACAGCAATGAGCATATACTGTCAGCAACAAACCCAGAATCGCTTAATGGTGACGTAATGCCATACATGTCATAAATTAACGTGATGACATGTTTGTCTGTGGGAACCGAGTTGAGCTGGTGATCATGTCCATTCTACCATGCCAGAAAAGGGACAGGGAGGGAGGATTCCTGCTGTGAGCTTGGAACGGCCCGAGCTGGTAGTACGAGTACAACCTCAAAGAGGGTGGGCTCTACCTTGTCTACAAGTGCACCAATTTGCACCACAATATCAGTGAATTCCCCACAGCAGGTGAGGAAACAGCACCACCAAAGGATTTAGGGACACCTGCTTTACTACCCTTCATTTCAGATCTTAGTGAATCTGCCCTTTAATGTTTTCACGTATTTCTTATCTAGCCACGTAATTCAGTCAAATAAAAAAATAAACATTTGAGAAAACTCATGTTTAATCTGCTCAGCAGAAATGTCCAACCTCAACATATGTGTACTGTACAAACCACAAGTTGTACAGTTGTACGCAAGTTGTGTACACTGCTCCTATGATGCAGCATGTGACTGTATAGAGGAGTCAGTTGGAGATAGTTTGGCACATACATCCCTGAGCACGGGAGAAGTCGAACAGGAGGATGGTGTGAGTAGAGAGAGTACATGTGCATGATGCATCCTGGGCGACCGTGGCTCAGGTGGTAGAGGGTCGTCTTCTGATCGAGAGGTTGGGGGTTCGATCCCAGTACCTGACTATGTGTCAAAGTGTCCTTGGGCAAGACACTGAACCCTAAGTTGCTCCCAGTGGTCGACTAGCGCCTTGCATGGCAGTCCAGTCCCACTGGTGTGTGAATGTGAGAGTGATTGGGTGAATGAGCTGTTATGTAAAGCGCTTTGAGACTGCTTCAGTGTGGGGATAAAGCGCTACATAAATCAAGTCCATTTACCATCCTTAAAATAAGGTCACCTCGATTTTACCAGTATGAAGCATTTACTGTTATCACATGATGAGAAGGGGGAAAGCAGAGGGATGCCTTTGGAGCCTCTCATAGGCCTAAGATATTCAAACAGAATGCTGCTCAATGGGAGCCACAGAGCTCTGCTTGGAAAAGAGCTACATCACTGAAAGGAAAAGACATACAGATTGTTTATTGCTTGTGTCTCACCTGGTGAGTTTGGTTCCTATCTGCTGCCGTAACTCCAGTCTCTCCTTATCTGTCTGCATGGGAAGGATGTTTTTCTCTTCCAACTCTTGTTTGGATGGCCGGTTAATCAGCTTGATGGCCAGAGAGTCTTTTCTCAGCACCTTATAAGTCAAAGTACCTGCACACAGAGACAAAGGTCAGAATGTCGCAAAGAGGAGAGATATGTATGATAACAACTATGGTTGGTTGAAACCTTCAAGTGATAAATAACAGGACTATTCTTTGAGAAAGACAAAAGGATAAAACAAGAAAAACAAACATTATGAAAACTGTTCTGTTTCATCACTGCTGACCGCCAGAGGCAGTGCTTTAAGCATTTAATATACCCCTTTGCCCATGCGCAGTGCAAGTATGTACAGTATAACAACAATGTCACTTGGGATCCCTGGATGATCCGGAGGAAGCTTATATCTTCCAGTGTTTCTCCATTTTTTCTTTCGACCGTGGTAGGTCAAAGCAGCGGAAGTTCTCCCTCCAGAAGTTGCGACGGTGAATGTTTTTGATAGCGGTAGATTCACCTATTAGCATCAACCACTGTTGGCACAGGCCGTGTGAGCGCCGCCTCCACCCAGCATATAGTTCGCGTTTGGTCCCGCCAAAACATAGCGGACAAGGTAAATAGCCCCTTATTTGGCAGACTGACTCTTTAAAAAAAAAAGTAGAAAGATTGTCGGTTACGAGGGCGTTTGTGCAGCCTCCTCCTGACGTTTAAGTTAGCCGACTATTTGTTTGATGGTGGGTGAGCCAAGCATAGACTTGTTTACATTAGCCTCATCAGGTGTGAGCTGGTATCAACCTCTGTCAATGAACCCAGTTCGGGTGAGGACCACAGTACAGTGGTTCGCGCTCAGGCTAAGCCGAGGAGTGCTTGGGGATATCGGACAGGTGGCGTATATGCCCCCTTTCTCTAAGGTTAGCCTGCTGAGCAAGAACAGCTGTGCTAACTGAGATAAGTGTTTTGGGTTTTTCAGTGCAACTACAATGGATGGCTCCCATATCTGCACATCCTGTGGGGCTTCTTTACAGACAGAGGATGGCCATAATCAATGCCCCGCATCCCTTGGTCCTGAGCACCTGCGGGAGGCGCTCTTAGGCAGCCCTGCATGAACTGCGGCTACTTGCTTCGGGCAGTAAAGGTTGCCAGATTGGCGGGGGTGGAGGCCCACCTTGGCCTGTGAGACACGCTCTAAGCGGCAGGCATAGGCTACGGCAACTGCCCCCTCCAGGTAGAGTGTGAAATCTGACTATAGTGCTTTGTCATCTTAAGTGGAGCAGCTGTCTGCTGAATTGGCCCAAATCAGATCCCTGCTGCAGACCCTAGCAACCATGCATAATGGATTCGACCCAATCCTAGACCTCAGAGGGTTTAACAAATTGATGAAGGTCATACATTTACACATGCTAACCACAGCAGATGTTCTGCGATTAGTGGAGATTGTTGCCACAGGATGGTGTGCAGTGTGGCAGAACCGGACGGTCCATGGGCTTTGGCCTCTGGAAGACCAATGTGCACACATCAATGTGTTGAAGCTGCAGGCAGTTTATCTGGCTTTCAGGTACTTCTTGCCACACCTTGGCGTCTTTCCAACAGGAGGGATCTCCAGTCCCAAATGGCAAGGCGGATCTGGAACCCCAATCTGCAACACCTTCAACTGTGCATTTGGCCACTGGGGGGTGTCTGTGCAGACCTTGTTAGATACTGTATACTATAATGAATGTAAGAGCGCAATCTACTCGCCTTCAGTAAGAAAACAGATGGAAACTCTTTTCCGACTGGTGCACAAGGCAGGATGAGGACCCAGTGGACTGCCCTGTGCCAACTATTCTGGACTTCCTCCAGGCTCTTCTGGACAAAGGGCTTTCTCAGTCAATGCAGAGTCTATGTGGAAGCAATATCATGTCGTGACATGATGGTCAACAATGGCAAGATTGGTAGCCACAAGCTGGTGTCGCCATTCTCGAAAGGGGCTTGGAGGTTGCATCCTCCAAGATGCCACGAGGTCCCCAGCATGGGATCTTTAGAAATAACTTTAAGAATCTGCTGAACTTTGATCACTGCACCATAGAAAGTCTGCTTGTTAGCTCTATGACAGTGTGGTTTGGTAACCACAAAGAAAGGAAAGCTCTGAACAAGGTGGTTCACTCTGCAAAAAGGACTGAGCTGTGAGCTGCCTGTTCTGGAGGCTCTTTATGACTGCAGACTACATCGAGCGTTGAGAATCATCAACGACTCTTCTGGTACTGGCCATCTGGTAAAGCCATGTTCTAGCTCCTTCCCTCCGGGACAAGATATCGTTCGTTGAGATGCAGGATATCTCGCCACGTTAACAGCTTCCCACAAGCTGTTATTAGGCTGAACAAAGCACTTTGAAGGCTGCTCTTGCGCTGTATTGTTTTATTGCTTTATTGTTGTATTGTTTTAAGTAGGATATATGCGTGTTTTTATCATTTTATAGTTTCAAATGTTTCACTTTGTACTTCTCCTGTATTAATTACATCTGTCTATTTTGGTGTTTCGTTGTCTCTCGTGCACACTGGTGTATTTTTGCACAAATATTCCAATGTGGGGTTTTTTTTTAATTTTTTTTTTTTTTACAGCAAACGGCAAATAACTTGAACTTGAAGTAACCATACGCTACCATCAGGAGTGTTGCTACATTAGAAGCTCCCCTGAGGGGACTGCCCCTGGAGGATATCTGTGCCATGGCCTCATGGTCATCACCAGGCATTTTTTTCCTGATTCTACAGGGCGAATGTGGCCACCCCCCATCAATTGGCGGTGGTCCTTCGGCCAGGGTCCTCTGACCCTACACACTGAAGGGTGGTTAGCAGGATTCTTCGTGACTTTTCTGGTATAATTCATTCAGTGCTTAAAGCACTACTCTAGCGACAGCAAGGATGAAATAGAACAAAGAGTTACAAATGTAACTATGGTTCTATGAATCCCGAATGACCACCAGAGCTCTTTGTCACTTGGAATCCTTGTGTGCTTGCGAGAAGATTCTGTAGGAAAGTGCCCTGGAGTGACACCGAAAGACATAGGCTTCCTCTGGGTTATCCAGGGGTCACAGGTGACATTGTTGGTATACATACTCACACTATGCATGCGCAAAGGGGAATATTCACACAACATTGTATAATCAAATTACTTTGTAATAAAAAAAATACCCTCAAATGCACAATTAATTATTCATATAAATTAAAACCCCAGAAGCATTCTTTCAAGTACTTTGACCTAATTTTAAAGTTTCCATTGAAAAATACAAACTCCAAAGAAATTACAACGTATTTAGTATATTTGAGATGGTATACAATGAATGTATCTAGTATATGTTTAGGCTTAAAAGCAGTGAGTATGTCAGTCAATAATTTGTTTTTATTTGATTGTTTTATGGTTTTATGTTTATGAAGAACATGAAGAAAAACTATACTTAAACAATAGGCAAGGAAAGGCACATTTATTTGTATAGCTTATTTCATACACAAGGCTTTACATGATTAAATGTTAAACAGTTCACAAATCAATAAGAACATTAAAATCAGCAGTAAAAACATTAAATCAACAATACAATGATTAAAAATCTCCCTCTCAGTTCTAGGCAGTAGAGAAAAATATTGCCTTTAACTTGAATTTAAAAATGTTCACATTGGATTGGTGACGGGTCCGACCAAGAGCGGTTCGAAAGCCACATATGAAGAAAAACCTACGCAGGAAGTTCACGGATTGGCGCTACTAGGGCCCCAACCTGGAGCCAGGCCTGGGGTTAGGGCTCCAGAGTGTGCACCTGATGACTTGGTCTATGCCCACAGGCCCCGGCCGAGCAGAGCCTAAAAGGATGACGTTGGCCCGCCCTCCCGTGGGCTCACCACCCGCAGGAGGGATCGTATGGGGTTGGTGCATTGTTGAACGGGTGGTAGTCCAAGGCGAGAGCCTTAGCAATCCGATCCCCGGCTACTGTAGCTGGATTTAGGAATGTGGAACGTCACCTCTCTGGTGGGGAAGAACCCCGAGCTTGTGTGCGAGGTTGGGAAGTTTCGACAAGATATAGTCGGCCTCACCTTGACATAAAAAGGGCTCCGTCTTCTCGACAGGGATTGGACTCTCTTCCTCTCTGGAGTTGCCAATGGTGAGAGGTGCTGGGCTGGAGTGATTCTACAGATTCTACAGTAACAGCAACAACTCCTAAAGACACGATCTTAAATACATTTGCACTACATATTAATTTGTACTAGTAAGTAAGTAAGTACATTTTATTTATGAGGCCCTTTTCACAGATATGAATCACAAAGTGCTGTACAAACATTTCAATTTCAAACTACAAATCATTACAATTAACACGATCAGATTGCTTTTGATGCTTAAAATATTTAAATTGGCATTATAGTTAACCTATAGAGAAACTGATTATTAACATCCAGAAGGGGAAAACACGTGGAAAAATTAACTGAAAAAAATATCAATCTATCATAAGTATGACTGATAATACTCAACACACTAAAAACAAACTAAGAAAAATTGGGAGTCACCAAAATGGAGAGACTATGCAAGATTAAATCTGGCCACCAATTTGTAAGAATATTGTTATTCACTCAACTAGTGAAAGCATATCAACGAAAATATATAAAAAAATGATTTTTAACAAAAAAAGAGTGAAAAATCAAAATCAGACATTACCAGTGAATGTTGGAGAAAAGGGGAGGGAGTGGAGGCTGTACACTACAAACTGTCTAGATATATTTTGGTCCCGCCCTAAAATAATATGTAATATTTTTAAAGGGGGCGGTATCATCTAAAAATCACTTTTTCAAGCTTTATATCATGTAGCTGCCTGCCTTTAGTTTTTAATTTTTGGATGTGAAGAAAACAGCCCTCTTTTGGATGAAACAATTTGTCAACAATAGTTGTAGTTCATCTTTGGAAGCGGCCCTCGTCCCAAAAAGATCTGTTTGTTCCAGGTACTTTTCAGATGACTGCTTTAAAACAAGAGCTTATTTTAAAGTGGATTAATAAGTCCACTGACACTAAAAAACAATGTGATCCCTATACCGTATTTGATTGAAAAATTTGAAATTACCTGAGGTGATCTTGAATGTACAATGCTCAGAGATTAGAATATGTTTTAAATTGTGATTTTTAAAGAAATACCAATTCTATGGTTTTTTAAACACATTCAGGAATAAGAAGAACAATAATTGACTTCACAGTAAGGGTACCCTTTAATATTACAGTTATAATTGTTGTCTGTCCATCTTTTTGAAATAACAATAAAAATAAATAAAATAGCAGCCCAAATTAAGTTTCATCCCTGCTCTTAACAATATTCAATCTTTTAGAATTTCTTTGGTTACTAAAAAACCTCCCCAGACAAGATAAATTACAGCCTACTGCCTGGAAAGCAACCCATTCAAAGCTTTGGGTGTCAGTATGAATCTTGCTCAAAAACTGACCATTAAGCGCATTTTAGCCTGTTTCATTTTAGCCTATTGTTGACCAATATCAGTCCTCCACGACTTGAAAGCTGGTCTGTGTGTGTAGCTGAATTCTGACAATAAACACTCCTGTGCCTTACTGTTGTGGTATTTTAAAAGACAGAAGTAAAAAACACAGCAGAGTTGAGCCTCCTATCTTCTGTCACTTTTCTTTTACAGTTTGTTTAGGGAGCAAGGATGAGTACACCAGTGACGTGCCGTCAGGGTAGGCAAGGTAGGCAGTGCCTACACAAGGGTGAATTGATATTTTGATTATTTGTTTTAATTATGATTTTTTTTTTTTTATTATAATATAATTATAAATGGTTTATTTTTCCATTTCCAATAGCCTGCAGTACCTATAAGTTTGAAAGTGTCCGCATTTTGTGCGTTTCATAGCCCAAATTACTAAACAGCGCTATTTCCTGGAACAGCTGCACAGTCTTTTTTTTTTTTTTTCACTCCGCTGTAAGGCAGAGGGAGGCCACGCCCCCTCCCAAAGGCACGTTGCTCTTCTGCCTCCGTTCCCATTGCGTGTTTTTACGTGTTTGCGCATGCGCAGTCAGGTCCCCAAGATGACAACCATTTAAGTGCAAAGGTAGTGTAGGCAGTGTAGAGAGCTGTCTTTGCACGTAACCGTGCTATGCTAAATGCTATACGTAAGTTCACAGTACATTAGTGAATTGATCTCATGTGACCGCTGCTGCTACGTTCTCTAGCGAGTGGGCAGGATAACACTACAGTCATGATGACAGCGCTAGAGACGATAGAGAAACTTTGTTTTGAGGAAAAACGACAGCTTTTAAAAGATGGAGACCAACACCTGAGTTACCAGAGCTTCAGCAAAAGTAAGGTCAGAACATGTTTCATACTTTTCACAGTGAATGGAACAAAAGGAAGGATTGACTTTGTGGATGCTCCTCACTGAGGCTGTTCTGAGTTGTTTTTGTCATTTTCTCTGTGTTTTTGTGTTTGCAACACAAACAACGGATGCACTGCCGTGTCATGAGATATATCTCGTTGGGAGAGTATGGAAGCTAAATTAAATAATTGTTTCTTTAATGGTGTTTTATGATGTTGATTTTGTTAGATGGCTAAACACTTGTTCATGTGGATCTTGTTGGGTTTTTTCTTTCTTATTATGAATTTTATATTTTGATAAGTGCATTGAGATGACTTTGTTGGAAATTGCTTTATACAAATAAAATTGATTTGAATTTAATTAACACTTGACAGCAGAAACATATGAAAATGTCATTGGTGGTCTCGATTTGCAACGTGCCAACCCAACTCTAGTGGTCACGGCACGTCACTGGAGTACACACATGGATAACCATAATAAGTCACCAGTCCATTATGCCAACACACAACAGGGCTTAAGACTGCGACCAAAATGGTTGCATATGCGAGTATATTTTCAGTGTGTGTGAGTGAAAATTTTATCTGGTTGCATCTGTGTGAGTGTGTATGGGTGACCTTATTTTGGACGAAGCGGCTGAGCACTTCGTCACGTCCCACTGAGTGCACTTCTCTTTCTCTCTCTCCGCGCTGCGGGTGAGGAGAAGGCGCACGCTCACGTAACTTGGCAGTGGGTAATGCAACGGTTAATGTACCAAGTATAAACACCAATGTGCTCCTTTGGAGTGTGCGCGGTCTGTGAACGGAGCTAGGCATAACGAGCCCCTCAGTGGGTGCTCACATTGAGATCAGCAGTAAAGGAAGAACGGTCCGAACGCAGCGATAGAGCTTACACGCTCATCAGAGCCAGCATGGAGGGACCAGAACTGATGGACTATAATGCCAGGCCAGATGTTCAGCTGTGGTTATCCCAGGGCAGGGGTCTGCAACCTGCGGCTCTGGGGCATAATGTGGCCCTTTGACTCTTTTGCAATGGCTCCCTTTAGCTTAAAAAAAACAAAAAACTATTGAAATAGAGTTTTTTTTTTACAGAGGTTAATAATGACAATTTAATGACAATTTATAACAATTTGTTATCCTAAAATAAATCATGTTGTGCAATGACTCAGCACCTTCCTACTTCATTTCCTGCAACATCTACAGATCATCAACTTTCCTGCACCTGTGACTAACATTAAGTTTTAAATCCCTGGTAAGATAACTAAACCAACAAAAACACTATTCTGGAAGAAAATTGAGATTTTAATTGTGTGGGAACAAATTAATTTAACCGCCAATGTGTCGATTAAATATGCATGCTTCATGTGTGGCAAGAAATTAGCAATTAGCATGTGTTGACCACATGATCATGTGTTATCAAATTCAAGTTACTTTTGGTGGCCTTTCAAATACACTAACTAAAAAATATCTCCTTTATATAACATTGTATTCATGTAAACCAAGATGTGTAAGAATTTGAAAATTCAAGATACTGTTTTATTTCTTGAGGTCAATTTAATTTAATTTTATTTGAAACTGTTTTTATGTTGCCATTTACATGATCAATATAAATCAAATCAAATTAAATCAAACTTTATTCTATATAATTTTAACAGTATAGAATTTATTTCACTGTATTGTCTTCATTGAGAAAATATTTTGTCGGCTCTAGAAGGACTTTAATCCAGGTGAGATGAGACAAAATGGTTCCTTGTAAGTAAAGGTTGCAGACCCCTGACCAGAGGAAGAGGGTTAGGAGACCCCACTATAAGAGATGGACCCTCTGAATTTAATACCATGGGGTGAAGCAATGCAGATGCTATGGTTATGCTACTGATAATTCAAGTACAGCCTTCCTGCAAAAAAAAAAAAAAAAAAAAAAAAAAACAGAATACATGTAACCTGTTGTTATGCTTTGCTGTTATTTTAAAAAAAAAAAAAAAAAAAGGCTTTTCTTATTCTAAAATTATTAGTACAGTGCCCGTCAGAAGTATGCATTCATGTGGGAGCATAAGGGGTATAATTGCGTATTTTGTATCTTTCTGTTGTGTTTTTGTGCATTTTTTGTATAATTATTGTTTTTGTTGCCATTATAGTGTGATTCAGGAGTGATTTTGTGTATATTTTGTGTAAATATTTAGTTTTATGTATTTTTTGTATAAATATTTAGTTTTGTGTATTTTGAGCCATTTTCATATTTTTATTGCATTTTTCTGTAATGTATGTTTTTTGAAGTCATCAATATGTGTATTTTGTATCTTTCAGTTGTCTTTTTGTGCATTTTTTGTACAATTATTGTTTTTTGTTGCCATTGTAGTGTGATTCTGGAGTCATTTTGTGTATTTTTTGTATAAATATTGTTTAGTTTTTGTTTTATTTTACTCATTTAGTATATTTTTATTATAAATACTGTGTGTGTGTGCGTGCGTGCATCCATCTAGTGCAGTGCTCGTTGGAAGTATGCATTCATGTGGGAGCATAAGTACAGTTGTCAATTATGGCCAAATGAGAATATGTTTGAAGGTTGGATGTACAAAGGTGTACATACCCAGTAGTGTTATAAAGGGGTTTATTTGCGGGTGCAAAGTAAAATAGCGTGTGCGATTTCCCTGGTTTAAGGGACATGTGCATGATAAATGTGTTTGTTGTTTTTTATACTCATTTCTGTATATTTTATTGTTTGATGTATTTTTCTGTAATGTATGTTTTTGGAGTCATTATGTGTATTTTTCTGTTGTGTTTTTGTGCATTATTTGTATAATTATTGTTTTTTGTTGCCATTGCAGTGTGTTTCTGGAATCATTTTGTGTATTTTTCTATCTTTTTTCATGTAGTTTTGTGCATTTCTCTTGTTAGTTTGTGTATTTTTGTATGAATATTTTGTTTTGTGTATTTTGAGTCATTTTCATGTTTGTTGTATTTTTCTGTAATGTATGTTTTTTGGAGTAATTGTGTGTGTTTTTGGAGCATTTTTATGCATTTATGTTGTCAATTTGTGTACTTTTTGTATAAATATTGTTTAGTTTTTTGTTTTATTTTACTCATTTAGTATATTTTTATTATAAATACTGTGTGTGTGTCTACATCCATCTCCTTCGTGCACGCGCATCAGCCGTGTGCGGGCGTGTCTACATCCATCGACTCCGTGCATGCGCATCAGCCGTGTGTGTGTGTGTTTACATTGTAGCTGCTAGCATCTTTCTTAGCACACAGAATAATATAAAAAGAAACACTCACCGTTGCGCAGAAAAAACAATAATCATAGTAGAGACGTGTTATGGATCCATCCGCTCACAAAAAAGTAAAATTCCTCTGTTTGAAGAAGCAGAATGTTTGCGATAAGATCGGCTAACGACCGTCGGCACAGCCGCCGCTCACAGTAATGGAGACGAAGGAGGAAGTGAAGTCCAGGACCCGAGATTTAAAGTAAGTTTGGAATCACGGGAATAATATTAAATAACCATGAAATATTAACTTACATTACTTTTAGCGGTACAAAAATGTTTTTAATATTGACATTTTTTTTTTTTTTAACCCAAACAGTGACGTCGTTAACCCGGAACCGGAAGTAGCGCACTCAATACCGTGCTCTTACCGAGGGAGCCATAATTATAAAATTTACGTTTTGCGTCACCAAGTTACTCCAAAATAACAGATGCACACACTTGGGGTATTTGGAACCTGTCGACTAAGTTTCAGGTCGAACTCCTACCGCGTCGGGGAGATTTTTGCTCCACACACACAAGCCACTGCTTGTTGCAGAAAAACTTAATATTGTCACTAAAACCTTAAAACATTTAGCAAATATCTCAAGTCCGTGTCAATCTTTACTTAATACAAAACTACGGTACGCCAGTTAAGTCAAATATTAATCTGCATGCATGGCTATGCTGTACACCCCTACAGCTACAGATCATAAACTTTCCTGCACCTGTGACTAACATTAAGTTTTAAATCCCTGGTAAGATAACTAAACCAACAAAAACACTATTCTGGAAGAAAATTGAGATTTTAATTGTGTGGGAACAAATTAATTTAACCGCCAATGTGTCGATTAAATATGCATGCCCTTGTTCAAAAACAGGGTGTGACCAAATTCAGTGACACCACTGACAGATCCCTGCACAATCAGACAGTTTTAATTGTGTGGTCTACTTACATGAACTCATATTGATAATCATCTATATCTTAATGTTTCAAGCATATACTGTATGGACATATATTAAAGCTGCACTTACTAGTAAATATGGAGTCATCGTCTTCATCATTGTCCTCATCCACATCATCATCTTCATCTTTGTACATGCTGGGTAGATCTTCATAGTCACACTCATTAGGCATGTTCTCTTTATCGTTCTCGTAGTCGATCACTGACGGCGCTTCTCTTTTCTCCAATGGAGCACACCAACTGATGCCATGCAGAGCAGGACTAGGGGGAAGAGAAGAGGAGGTCTATGAACCCAAGCCTTTTCTCTTTTATGAAACAATTAAGCTATTAAAATGTCCACTTGCAAACTTTTATTGTCTCCTTTTTTTATTATGTCAAAAATGGCATGGTGTTTGTTACCATGTGAACATAGATGTTTGTCAAAGCAGGTGTTTTTCTATTTAAAACAGCAAACTACAGATTTGATTATGAGGCATGCAATTTCAACATTACTGTATACTATTTTTTTTATAATTGGACGTGTTTACGACAGCAATGAAATCACTTAAAACAAACAAACAAAAAAGGCTGCATTTCCGGAAGACAATGCAAAATAGAGTGCCTAATAATAACATGCAGAACAATGCATGAATTTATGCAGAAATGGACAAATGTTATTGTATCATAAAAAAGCAGTAGTTTTAATTTTTTTTTAAAAACACACTGATGTATAAATTATGAATTCTTTTAAGAGTTAAAAACTTTGTCGAGCCTTGTGAATTACATTATCCAAGGAATTAAGCACAAAATATTATGAAAATAATTTAAAAATAACTAAATAAATTCAGTTTCTGGAAAATCTATGAATTATTTCTTTAAATATTTTGTAAAAATGTCCAAATGTTGCTCCCCAGCACCCTGTTGATGTGCTGCAAAGGGTGGGTGCACGTTATGAGTCGCCTGTGTTGAACAAAAATCACAACTAGGGATGTAACGATTCACTCAACTCCCGATATGATTCGATTCATGATACTGGGTTCACGATACGATTCTCTCGCGATTTATTTTACAAAATGGGACTGTAGTCAAATGACTGAAAAATATTTCTTTGTTTTTTTGGGGGAAAAAATACTGTATTATTTTTCTTTTATTTTTAATTGTCAAAAGAATCCCTTGATAAACTATTCAAAACAATGCAATTTAACTAAAAATAAATCTTGAATGAAATAAATAAAGGAATAATACAAATGAAGAAGAAACTTATTAATTTAAATTCTGGTTCTATAGTAAACAATGCAAAACTGCAAAATAGTTCTTTTTCTTTTTAAAACAGCAATTGAAAATGTATTTTGTGCCTTAACAATTGGACTTCAAAAAAAAAAAAAAAAGTCATTGCACTGATTTACGTCAGATATTTGTTTGGACCAGCAGAGGGCGCTGGTAACCCAGTGGTCGGTCGGCATGCAGCTAATCTAGCAGTGAAGAAGAGATGCTATGCTAGCAGACAGAGCTAATAGAAAACGTGACTTTTACAGATATTCATGTAATATTACAAATATTCTTTTGGTGCTAAAGGGGTAAGGAATCATTTATTAACATGTAACATTAACATGTAAGTAGTATTAGAAGGCGGCCAGAAAGAAAATAGTAGCAGATTCCGCCCGCTGGTACACTGCTGGAGGGATAATATAAAGCGCCCTCTGATGTTTAAAAAAAGTACTGCGGGCCTGGGGGTTGGGATCGGTGGCGTGGTGCGCTGGGTCCTTGGCTCCTTGGGGCCTTCTCGGGTGTCTATGGGGGGGCAATGGCTGCCTCTCGGCTTGGGATCTTGGGGGCGTTCGGGGGGCTGCTTGGCCGTGGGGTGGTCGCCAGGGGCCCCTAGATTTCCCGCTCTTTCTGCTGGCCCGACTGCTTCTTCGGGCCCGGGGGCGGCCCATGGATTTTGCAGTAGCGGTTCTTGGAATCACCCTCCTCACCCTGGTGTAACACTGCCCTCTCTTTTTTACATCCTCCCTTTAATAAAGTATTTACCCTTCCCTAGGGAGGGCTGGTGATGGTCACAATTATTCAATGAAATAAATTCATTTATTTAATTGCAATAATAAAATATGCATTGCTGTTAAAAGATTGCACTTCTTGTAGTGTTAACCTTCAACAGCATGTGGGGAAAGGGTAAAAAAAAAAAAAAAAAAAAAAAAAAACAACAAATCCAGGACTTACAAAAAGACAACCATGATATCCATTCGGCTTTATCCGCGGTGAGCTCCGAGGTAAAAGAGCTGAAGAACAAAAACAAGTCTCTTAAAGAGTCAGTCCTGGATATCCAATCTCGCAGTATGAGAGACAATGTGATTTTCTCAGGCATCCCAGAGACCCCCAACGATAACCCAGATGCTCTGCTAAAAGACTTCATGTCGTCTGCGCTTAAAATCCCGGCAGAAACCGTGAAAAACATCACATTTCACCGTGTCCATCGCCTCGGACCACGTAGAGGTAACCGGCCACGTCCCATCATTGCCAAATTTGAACACTTTCAACAGAAAATCCAGGTAAAAAGTAAAGGTCGGGAACTTAAAGGTACGCAATTCGGCATGAACGATCAATTCCCTCGGGAAATAAACTAACATCGAAAAACCCTGTATCCCATCTTTAAGGAAAACCGACAGAAAGGCAAAAATTCCAAACTGGTCGTAGACAAGCTTTACATAGATGGCCAACTGTTTAGGGATTCAAACATCACGCCCTGGCTCTACTGAGAAAGACAAATCTAAAAATAATAATGAAATAATAATAAATAAATAAATAAAAAAAATAATAAAAAAAAACATAGGTGATATGTGAGTTAACATTCAAAGGATAATTCTCCACATAAGGTGAAGTTAAGGTAGCATTATTTTAAAGTTAAAATAAATATATGTGCTGTACGTGTGTGTATGCATATATGTCTGTGTGTGTGTGTGTATGTATGTATATATATAAAAATAGAGGAAAAAAAATATATATAAAATAATAATTCCAAAAAAAAAATAATAACAATTAAAATAAATAAATACATAAAAATAATAACACCAAAATAAAAAAAAAAAAAAAAAAAAAAAAAAACACGGATAGGTGTATATATGGACACGTGTGTGTATGTATGTATGTTTGTATGTATGCTACATATTAGCTTACATTTTGGTAAACACTTTTCGGCACGTACTCTCTCACAGGACACTCTTTACCGTCATGTCAACTCTTTCTTCTCCCACCCCTCACTCTTTTTTTTCTTTCACATTCACTCAACACCCACAACACCCCCCACCTCCTACACCTCCTATAATTACCCCTTGCTCCTTTTACTCTTTTGATACCTGTTGTTGTTGTTGTTATTGTTGTTGTTGTATGTTTGTGCTTTTCACTAACCTTTTTGATCCAGTCATTTACCACGTGGTGTTATCGCATGATAAGTGTGTCTCCTCTTCTTTTTTTCTTGCATCCAAGCCTTTTATAACACAGTTGTGCACAAATGACCACAGATTCTCAGATATGCTTACACCTGTATGGACTAACATTCACCTCATTCTATGTATCAGTTTACAGTAACTTCTTGGAATGTGCGTGGCATTCGCTCGCAGGCTAAAAAGATTAAGATATTTGACTATGTTTCAAGATTAAATGCAGACATTGTCTTCTTTCAAGAAACTTAAATCAGAAGAAAAATCCCTGACAGATTCAAATTTTAATAAGATATATAACTCATGTTTCAATTCCAGACAAAGAGGAGTCTCGGTTCTTATCAACAAAAGGTTACCTGTTAACATAATCAGCTCCGTCATAGACCCAGAGGGTAGATATATTATTATCAAAGTAGTAATCTATAATAAATGTTTCACAATTCTAAATCTCTATGCCCCCAATAATGATGACCCTGATTTCTTCCATAGAATTTTCTCAGAGCTTTTAGACCTTTCTGCAGACTCATCTTTAATCATCGGAGGTGACTTCAATCTGGCGCTCAACACATCATTGGACAGATCTAGTAAGTGCTCAAATACAAAACCATCTCGATCTGCTAAAGTATTAATGGATTACATGGAAGATCTTGGAATAGGAGATGTATGGAGACTGAATAACCCAACTAAAAAAGAATATACCTTCTTCTCCCCCGTGCATAAATCCTTCTCCCGAATTGACTTTTTTCTTTCAAATAATTCCATCATACATAAGATGTCCTCTAAAATACATCCTATAATTATTAGCGATCATGCCCCAATATCCCTCACCCTGCAGTATGACTCTATTCAGAAAGTATCCTCTCTATGGCGCTTTAACACCTCATTACTTAATGACAGTGAATTTGGAAAAATAATAAGAAAAGAATGGGAGGACTTTCTATTGACAAACGACTCCCCGGAAGTATCACCGTCCTTACTCTGGGAAACCGGCAAGGCTGTCATTAGAGGGAAGATTATATCATACTCTTCTTTTAAGAAAAAACAGGAACAGATAGCAGAAAAAACACTTGAAGAAAAAATTAAGAAACTTACAGAAGAATACGCAGCTAACCCATCTGAACTTCTATGGGAAAAACTTCAAAATGCAAAACTTAATCTGGATATCATCTTATCTAAAAAAAACCGACTTCATTTTGCAACAATTACGATACAAAAACTTTGACTACAATAATAAGTCAGGCAAATACTTAGCAAATCAGCTTAAACACAATAAAGAAAATTCCTTTATAGCAGCAATTTCTGATAACTCAGGTCAAACTTTAAACTTACCTCAGGACATTAATAACATTTTTCGTGATTATTACCAAAACTTATACTCATCAAATTTAAACCCTGACACTGAAGATATTAAAACCTTTCTTAATAAACTAAACCTACCACAGCTCACTATAGATCAGAAAACCACCTTAGACTCACCATTAACCTTACAAGAATTACAAAATGCTTTAGACAGCATGTCAACAGGCAAAGCACCAGGTCCAGATGGGTTCCCTGCTGAATTCCTAAAACATTTCTGGTCAATGCTGGCTCCACTATTTTTCAGAGTAGTAACAGAGATCAAAAATAAAGGTCATGTAGGAGGTCACATGAATACAGCGAACATTAAATTATTACTTAAACCAGACAAGAACCCCATATTACCCTCAAGCTATCGTCCCATCTCACTTATTAACACAGACTTAAAAAGTATTTCCAAAGCACTCACATCCAGGTTAGAGAAAGTAGTACAGTCAATTATACACCAAGACCAGACAGGATTTATTAAAAATAGACACTCCACAGACAATGTGAGAAGACTGTTTAATGTGATCAACATGGCACAGAACTCTAAAAAGAAAAAAATAATCTTGTCACTCGATGCAGAAAAAGCATTTGATAGAGTAAACTGGTCGTTCCTCCTAGCTGTCCTTGGCAAATTTGGCTTCGGAGAATCATTCATCCAATGGATCTCCACCCTGTACAATAAATCTAAGGCCTCAGTAACCACAAACAAAATAACATCCCAAAGCTTCACACTGCAGAGGGGAACCAGACAAGGCTGTCCACTCTCACCTTTGCTTTTTGCAATATTCGTTGAACCTCTCGCAGCAGCTGTACGTCAGAACTCTGTTATTAAAGGAATCCACTCATCCATCTCAGAACACAAAATGACATTTTACTCTATTTGGAAGAACCGCAACCTCTTTAGAGGAAGTATTTAATCTAATAAACAGCTTCTCTAAATTATCAGACTATTCCATTAACTGGACAAAATCATCAATCCTCCCTTTGACAAAAAACTCATGGAATCCTGCACACCAAAATCCACAACACCCCTCCACCACAAATACAATTAAATATCTAGGCTTAAATATATCACCAAACTTAAATGAATTAATTAAACTAAATCATGATCCGATGTTGGACAAAGTCACAGAAGATCTGCGGAGATGGAACAATCTCCCCATCTCACTACTTGGCAGGATAGCCTCAGTTAAAATGAAAATCTTACCAAAAATAAACTATCTGTTCTCAATGATACCACTGAAACCACCAAAACAATGGTTTCAAAGATTAGATTCCACAACTACAAAATTCTATACTAGAAATAAAAAACCTAAAATAAGCCTTTCAACCCTTCAAAAAAACAAAGACGAGGGTGGTTTAGAAGCCCCTAATTTCATGCATTATTACTTAGCAAACCAAATACTATATTTAACAGAATGGCTAAAACCAAAAGATTACTACAACACCTGGCTAGAAATAGAACAGTTAGACTGCAAACACATTAAACTCTCTGATCTCCCTTTTATCACTGCGACCCTCAAACATCACAACTGCTTTAAAAACCCACTAATTGCCTCCACACTGACTGCATGATGGAAAGCCCTGGACATCACAAATGTCCAATTAAAAACTAGTATACTGTCTCCAATCTGGCACAACCCCGACTTTAAAAATAAAAAAACACCACTCTATCTGAAGACATGGGAAGAGAGTGGAATCACTCATCTCCAAGACCTTTTTGAAAATGACAAGATCAGGTCATATAACAATCTAACCCAAGCATTCGATATAAATAAAAGTTACTTTCTACAGTACTTACAAGTAACAGAGACAATAAAGAAAACTACTCCACTAGACTTAACTACTTTACAACCTCCAGAACTGGCTATATATATGAAAAAAATCTCAACAAAATCAAAAAAACTCTCAAAAATATACAGAGCGCTCTCGAACACTAACTGTAATTACTTACCAATCGCGAAGTGGGAGGCCGAACTCTCAATCACCCCGAGCACTGATTTCTGGGCAGAAATTTGTTGTAATACTTTTAAGATGACAAAAAACATAAACCTTCAGCTAATTCAATACAAGGTCCTCCACAGATCCCACATTACCCAACAGAAAATGCATAAAATGGGCTTCTCAGCAACAGACATCTGCTCTCAGTGCAACCAGAATACAGCAGATTCCTATTTACATGCCTTATGGCTTTGCTCCCCAGTTCAACACTTTTGGATTCTAATCACTGAAAAACTGTCCTCCATTTTGGACTGCAGGATTCCTTTATCTCCAAATCTTTGTTTGATTGGAGACCTGACAATGCTTCAACCTCCAGCAAACCAATCACAATCAATCCTTGCGGCACTAGCCATAGCAAAAAAAAACAATATTACTAAATTGGAAAGACAAAAAATCCTTAAACATAAACCAATGGCAAAATCTCCTCACAGAATTTATTTCCATGGAAAAGATGTCTGCACTCAGAAAACAAAAAAAAAATAACGTGCTTTGAGGAGCGTTGGACTCCTTTTTTAATTGCATTAAATCTAAATTTTTAAAAGCCTGATGATCTAGCCTGCAAGCGACTGCCAGCACCACTCTTTACTAACGCACTAGCCCAACTGTAGGCCTGGGCCGCCTTGGGCCTCTGGGGTGGTCTTGGCCAGGATGGCTGGGGTGGGTTGCCGGGGTGCCTTGTTGCCTCAGCACGGGTGTGCATTCCTTCTGGGTGTTCACGAGGTCCCGGGGCTGTTTGATTTGGCGCTGTTGCCCCTTGCATGCGCATCTGGTTGGTCTCTGGGGCTGGGGCCCTGCGTGCTCCCCTGCCGCTCCTTCCCCTTGCTCCCTGTCCCCCTGTCTCGTCCTCCCCCCCCCCTCCTCCTTTGCTCCTGCGCCCGCCATCCTGTTGGGTTGGGTCTGGGGGGCTCCCGTTGGCCTGGGGCACTGGTGGGGGGGCTGTGGCTTCCGCCTGGGGGACGGGCGGTGCCGTGCCGGGTGGGTTGGCTGGGGAGTGGTCTCGTTGGGGGGGCCTGGGGTGGTGGGGTCCTTGGCTCCGGTCCGGGGGGATCCGGGGTGGGGGTGGCTGCTACCCGGGGTCGGCGATTGCCTCCTGGGTCGCTGGGTGGCGGGGTGTGGCTGTGGGTTGCTCCGTCGGCCCTTGCGGGTCCTCGGCTTGGCTCCCTGGGGCGCACCTTTGCCAGGGATGTCACTTGCGCGACGAGCCAGGCGGGGCCCCCTCCGGGGCATTTTGTATGACCGCAATGGCCGGGGTGTGGCCGTTACGGCTAGAGGGGTGGGGTGGGGGGTGCTATGGGGCCTCCCCGGGGGTCGTATTGGGTGGGTGTGCGAGGGCGCGGCGCGTGGTTCGTGGCCTGGTGGATCTGCGTCGGGATTGGCTGGTCTGCTGGCTGGGTGCACCGGGCAGGGGTGCCCCGGGGGCGGATCCTTGGTCTACGTGTCCGGGGGAGTGCTCTCCTGCCATCTGCCCGGGGACCGGCCGCGGCTCGTGGCGGCGCTGCGCAGCCTTGGGCGGGGCGGGGCTGGTGGCCTCGGGCCCGCTGTCGTCCGGGGTGTGCTGGCGTCGGGGGGTGTCTCGTGCCGGTGCGTGGGTCGTCGGGGATTGTCTCGTGCCGGTGCGTGGGTCGTCGGGGATCCCCTCCGTCGGGGGGGGGGGGGGGCTCTATTGGCGCCGTTGATGTGGGGGGGCGGTTCCGGGCTGGGGGTGCTTCGGTACTCTGGCTTGCCGGTCCGTGGCTGGCGGGATGGCCCTGCTTGGCGGTGGATGGCGTCCTCTCTCGTCGGGGGGGCCGGGGCCGCCTCCCGGTGGAGAGTGTTGTATCGTGGCGCCGGGTGGGCCTGTGCTGGCCCTGGTGCGGGCACGGGCCTCCCCCCTGCTCGGCCGCTCCCCTTGGCGGCGGGGTGGCGTTGCTCCGGGCCGGCGGGCGGCGGGGGTCGCCCCCTGGGACACCGGGGGATGGGGTTGGTGCCTGGCTGTGCCCGGGGGTGGGGGGTGTCGCCGTGCTCCGCGGGGCCATCACGGTCTGGGGGGTGCCGTGGGGGGGGGTCTCCGGCTGTGCTGCTCCGGGGCCCGCAGTGCCACCTACCCTCTCGCGTGGCCCGCCATACGGACGGGCCCAGCTCACACCGGACAGGCCTCCTACATGTTCACTTCACCCCACTCCCAGCTGGTCTGGCTCACTCACAAAATGCACCACACACCCATACCCAACCCTTGGGAGGCTGGATGGTGGGGCTGGGGGTGGAGGGGGCCGCCACCTGTGTTACTATGTAGTGGGGTGGGGGCGGCACTCCCACCTCTAGTTGCCCTACTAATCCCTCCAATTTTAATCACATCTCAACATGCCACCCCCCGGAGGGTATATCATCATTTACACCCTCCGGCCTATTACACCACATACACATAAATCCACAGAGGCTGGATGGGGAGCACCCCTCCCCTCCATCCCCCTTCTTTTAATTACACCCCATACATTCACCAAACACACACATTCACACAGGGGATCGGGAAGTGCCTCTCCATTGGGGAATGGATAGGCACCATAACAGGGTGGTGGGTTGGTACACATATTTGGGCCTCTCCGGTGGGGGCCTGGCCCCTCTGTTGGTGGCTGGGCCACTGCATAAAGTAAAAGTACATCAGGATGGTGCGGTCGGGCGTGGCGGTGGGTCTCGGGGGGGCTTTGCCGGGGTCTCTCCTTGCGGGGTCTTTCCGGGCGGTGTCGGCCTGGTGGGGCGCGGGGGTGCCTCTCCCCCTTGGGTGTGGCTTGGTGCTTGTTTCGTCTCCTGGTGGCCTTGGGGACGGGCCCCGCGGTGTGCGGGCCCGGGGCGGCCTGCCTCGCCGGTTTGGGGGGTGGGTGTGCTGGGGGGGTGCTGGTGTCCTTGCCGGGGTTGGGGCAGGGTTGTTTGGCGCCTCGGGATGATGCTGTTTACTGGGGGGGCGGCGCTAGCTGTTCCGGTGGTTGAGGTTGCTTTCGGCCGCCTGGTGGGTATGTCCTGCCATCTGCGGACTGGTGGGTGGGTCCGGGGCATCTTTGGCTGGGGGCTGCTGTCCCGCGCTGGATGTGTGCCGTTGGGGTGCCTCCGTCCCCGCGGTGGGGGTCGCCGGTTGCTCGCGGGCCAGCGGGGGGCGCTGCCCCGTGGCTTGCGCTGTCCGGGGGGCGGCGGGCCCTGGGCTGCTGGCCTTGTGCCGTCTGGGGCTGTGCGGTCCTGCTGGGCTGTGGTGCGTGTCCCGGGGGGCTTGCCCTTGGGGGGTCCTGGTCCCGGGGGGTGCTCCTGGGGCCCGGGGTGCTTGGCTGGCTGGCCGGGCTGGTCCTGGCAGGGGTCTTCCGGGGCGGGTGGCGCGTGCCGCGCCCTTGCATACCTTCTGGTGCGGCCCCTGCTTGGGCAATCCCCCGTGAGGCAGGGTGTCGGGGCCAGAATAGGGGGCCACATCCCGGCGGGGCGGTCTGGCTTGGCCTCTGGGGGGGGGGCCTGGCTTTAAAGAACTGAAGCTCGTGGTGCAGGCAGCATCAGCAAAGGGCGATCTGGGGCACCTAGGTTGGGGTGCCTGGGGACCGTCGGGGGGACTCCCGGCGGCCCCCTGGTGCCTTATGCGGCTTGGGGTGTGGTCGTCCGCCCTGGGCGGGCTGCTCCTGGTGCTGCATCAATTCCGGGTCCTCCTGGCCTGGGGTCGGGTCCCTGCTGGCTCTGGGCTCGCCGGCGGGTGCCCGCCGGCTGCCCATTCGGCGTGGCTCTGGTCGTCTGCTGGGCGTGGGCTTCGGCTCCTCCGCTGGGGTCTCGGGCGGGGAGTTCTCTAGGCCCTCCCCTCGGGGGGCTGGGTGCGGGGGTGTGGGTGGTGGGGTGGGGGGCCTGGGGGTTGGGATCGGTGGCGTGGTGCGCTGGGTCCTTGGCTCCTTGGGGCCTTCTCGGGTGTGTATGGGGGGGCAATGGCTGCCACTCGGCTTGGGATCTTGGGGTCGTTCGGGGGGCTGCTTGGCCGGGGGCCCCTAGATTTCCCGCTCTTTCTACTGGCCCGACTGCTTCTTCGGGCCCGGGGGCGGCTCATGGGTTTTGCAGTAGCGGTTCTTGGAATCACATTTGTCATGGACGCACTGGCCTCGGGCTGTGGGATAACACTCATACTGGGCTCAACCATAGACACGTTGTTCCCAAATACCTGTTTTATGGAATTTCCACTCACTTCCTCCTCTGCTCACAGCCACCACCATTATTCCTAAGCCGCACACTGGTCACCAGACTGGCTTGATAACACAACAATAAGCACAATATACACAACCACAATTTCACATCGCATCAATTGAAAAAAAAAACAAAATAAAAGCACTGAAAGAATATCTTTAATATTACGTGAATATATGTAAAAGTCACATTTTTCTATTAGCTCTGTCTGCTAGCATAGCATCTCTTCTTCACTGCAAGATATCTGCATGCCAACCGACCACTGGGTTACCAGCGCCCTCTGCTTGTCCAAACAAATATCTGACACAAATACAGTGCAATGAGTGGGACCGACACTCTGACATGATCTGACTGCTCACACTGTGGGGGTCTTGTTTCCGGAAATGCAACGTACAAATTAGAAGAAAAAGAAGAAGAAGAACTCTGAAACGTCACCATTAAAACAGACAAAGAAGAAACACCCGGAAGTGGATAGACACTCACAAATCTCAGCAAAAAGAGCTTTAAAAAAGAAAAGATAACGATTTGATGGACCAGGAACTGGCTAGACAGATGTGGGCAGTACAGTCCGGCAATATTACAGTGATCCTCCTGATTGGGACCTGGTCGTGAGATGTTAATTGCTTCTCGTGACCCCATGTACAGTAGACTACACGATGAACGATACACGATTTAGCAGAGACTCTCACGATCCCACAAAATAAAGGAGAAAAACCAGTGGAGAATAAACCAAATGTTACGGTTTTCTGTTCTTGCTCTTAAAACTTATTGGTTTGTTGCCTATTAAGTTGTGGCAATTGCACAAATGGCATGAACAGTTTACTGCACATCACGGTTTTAAATTTGAACTTTAAGACCTATTGTTCTTGAATACTGAACCTTCAATAACAGTTGTTTTGTTGCAGTAGATTTACATACTACATATTAATCTTCGTCATTGCCGTCGGACAGTTTGTACTGCGTCGCGGTGTTTGGGCACTCAACACATGGGCAAATGTTGATGCATGGAAGACCAGCAAGTAGACAGGGACAGTTCTGAGGGACCGTACATTGCAGTCATTGCGGTAAAGGTGGGTGTTGTTGCTCAGCATGGAGAAACTGTTCCAACGTCCCAACATCACACTTTTTCCAGCCATTTCCCGCTGGATCAGTTCCGTGGGCAGTGGCAATGTGGCTTGCGTCTACATTTAGGGGAAGCATGGCATTTCTGTTATTGATTGAGTTGTCTCTCCTGTCTTAACACTTATTGGTGTCTCAGCACTTGTTTGGAAATTGCTTTTCAGATGTTCTACAAACAAAACAGTGTTCTCAGATTTTGAATGCACCTGATCATATCTGCTAAGTCTCCTTGGCTGAGACTTGGCTCGTTTGTTTTAATGGTGTATGTGGCATAGCAGTTTGAATGATAGGAGACTTTTTCCATTAGAAGACTTGGTGCACCGATTGACCAAATAAGGCTATGTACTTCATCTTGTCTTTGCTGAGCTACAAACAATATGGATTAGAGATCTTCAAGTGTAGATTGTTTTACTGCAGGACCTCTCAGCTTTCCTTATAAAGCTTTAAGGCATATAACAGTTTTTCTGATGAGTCTTCCTGGTCATCCATGACTAGTGTTCACCAATGATAATTCATTCACAAATGATAACCAACCAACTTAATTTATCATGTCTACACGCATGGAAATGCCTTAAATATCTCATTTAACTGTATCTACATTATTAACCAAGTGTTGTTCGTAATCATATACATGTAACTCAAGAGGAAATGAGATTCAGTGATGACAGTTCAAGGCCAATACAATATCAGCAATGAACCAACGTCCACCCAAGTCAAGATTGGCTTGCTACAAGTTGCAATAATGGTAGTTTTTTAAACAATTGTGTAATGTACATCTGACTGCTCTTTTCTATGTAGGTTCTCCGGAGCAGTTATGTCTGTTTTGAACATTTGGTTTCAGTTTATATCAGCAGGCGAGCTGCAAAATTCAGTCAGTGGAAGGCACTACGAAGAGAAAACCAGGAGCTTCAAAGGCACGTAAAAATAATTATATAAAGGAATACACAATAGTCTGCTATGTTAAATCATCATGTAACTGTTGAGAAAAACATAATTTCAGCTATACGTAACCTGAGCACAAACAATAGTTTGAGTTTCACATACGTGTATTAGCCTTGCTAAAAGGTACAAGTGCACTTACAAGGTACACACAGAGGTAACGTAATTCATTTGCAATCTGCTAGCATACGTTTTCTTTTCTTTCAACTAAAAATTAATTAATTACACCGGGCCTGTAGTGGAGAGCATAATGATAGTTTGGCTGCTTTTTAATCCAAGAATCAAAAGCACGGTGATATCAGACACCACAAAACTGAGTACAAAGAGCCATAGTTTTAGGAAATTGGTGCAGTTTTGTTCAGCTCTACACAGTGCCAGGGAATTCTCTAAAGCAGGAGTCACCAAAATTTCTGAAACTGGGAATACTTCATAGATACTGTATAGTCCGAAAGGCTACCAGTTAGAAAAGCACTTCTTAAGTACTACATTTTCACGGTTTCACTTTAGAGGATAAGAAGCAGTAGCAGTAACTTAAGAAGGTATAATATGTTGAGGTTTCAACATTAAACACTTTATTTCTCCATATTGCGTTTTTAAAAATATACTTTATATACATCGTATTATATACAACATACCACTGACCATACACCTGCAAAACAGAACATTTTAGGATGGTTAATTTAATACAAAATCTTAATTTAACAATATTCAACTCTACAACTACATTTCTCATATGTATTTATCTTTGCGAGTTTGAATCCTGGAGAGTCAATCAGATTTTAGGTAGAACTCAGCTACTGAGCGCACCTCACATGATCAATGCGAGCTACCTGGTGCCCGTGGGCACCGTGTAGGTGACCCCTGCTTTAAAGCAATCTGGTTTATACGTGTTTGATGAGAATAGAATCCACTTACGGGTTACCAGAGCTGACTACTGACAAATGTGATGTATTGATTAACTCTCTCCAGGTGGCTTGTACCTCTGTTATGTAACCACATCAAGCTTTCAGAGTAAATGTGAGATTTCTGGAAGTCATCACTATCTTGTCCATCCATGTCCACAAGGCTTTTTGGAAAAGGAGAATGTAAGAGATAGCTTGAATAGATGTAGTGTCGCTTCATGCTCTATCCAAAACACTAAGAAGTGCAGCTGGTCATGTTATGTCAGGCCCACTGCTGCAGTGACGCCTACACCCTCACACGCCTGCTTGCCTTCCTCTCTGCGCCCACACAGACACACATTTTACTCTAAATTAGGCCATGCTGCCCTGTGATGTAGTGTGCAGTATAGATTCAAATCTCTATAACACCACAAAACTGTTAGGACATATTCTGAATATGTGTAAATTCAATTTAGAAATGACTTTACTCAAGAATAAATGCTACTAACTGAACAATGTTGATTCTATTAATTGTTAAGGAATGCCTTTCATTGGGCCAGATTTGCCAATAAAAACAGTAATTTACAAACACAATCAAAATATGTGAATTAAACCCTTTATGGATGTGTGCAATAACAATTTAGTTACATAAACCAATACTCTGTTTAAAAAACATGTCAAGTTGGAACACAGTCAATAAGACATTTTATGTGACAGACTATAATCATTCCTGCCTTCAAGCTATTTTTTGTTACCTGTGTGCTACTAACCTTTCAAACCTGTGCATGGATAAAGCCAGCGTTTTATTGAGCTCCTCGATGATTGGGCTGGGAGCATGTAAGCTGCCGTACTGGAGCTGCAATGGGTGACCATGGCTCTGGTGGAAGCTGGATAAAGCGGCAAGATGAGAGGGCAGCAGAGTCATGCTGTGATGGGGGAGCATTCCCTGAGGAGGGGCACACTTCAGTGAGTGAGCAGTGAGTTGGTTTGGTAAGGGAGAAGGGGAAGTTTCCAGGCTTGGAGGCATGGGAGTGCAGGGCAACTTCAACGGCTGACAAGAATCTAGAGAAAGGAACAAAGACCGCATTTTTGAACGAGGCCTAATTCAGGGAATGAATCAGACAGATAAAGACAGCTCATGGATAGTTTGATGACCCAGCCTGCTGCAGCTTGACTCACCTCTTCTGCTTCCCCAGCTGCAAGCAATCAATAATCATTAGCCTGCTACTTAGCTTTCCTTTGTCTCTCCTCAGTTGCCAGATTGTCTGTGTTCTTATGACCAGGGACCTCATTTATAAAAGTGTGCTTAGGTAAGTACACTTCAGCTGACACATGCCAAAAACCAGGAAAGGCATACGCAATAAAACTGTCAGACGCACGTCCTATGAGTGTTTCCGTTTACAAATCACAACCAACTATAAGCTTGTTGTACATGGTCCACCCATATGGTGCCTATAAAAGGTCAGGTGAACGCCCTTGATGAATATTCACTGATACAAGCTTCACAATGGACCAAAGGGGAAAACGAGCGAATAAAACATAAGTTACATATGTAACTATGGTGCTATGAATCCCAGATGACCGCCAGTGCTTCAAGCACGGAATGATCATTCTTGAGCATGCAGAGGTTGAGAAATGAATAACAACAAAGTCACCTGTGAACTCCGGTGACCAATGTAAGTCTATAAAATCACGTGACACTAGAAACACAGTCGCACAATCTTCTCATGTAACAAAAGAGGATTCCAGGGGACTGACTGCTCTGAATACTTCAAGCACTGAATGACTAATGTCAACAAGGTCACGAGGAATCCACAGACCCAAAGATACTCACCTCACTCAAGAGCGGTGCTAACAGAAGACGCCCTTCAACGGATGTGGAGTGGCCACTACGGCTGGGTATCAATTCAAATTTCAAGTATCGATTCGATTTCGATTCTCAAGATTCAGAATCGATTATCTCAATTCCGTTCGATTCGATATTGATGCGGGTTAGTGTTATTAAAACCATCTATCTGTTTTACATGACTGAATAGTTATGCAACATAATAATACGAGTATGATATTGACATTCAACAGTGTTAGAAACCAAAAGCTCCCTCACAAAAAAAAAAAAAAAAAAAAAATTGTATTTTTTATGTATAAATCAAACATGTATTTTGCAAGAGGAAAAATTGTGTTTAATATAATTTGTTAAATTCTTGTTTTATTGTAATCATAAAGGGTTCAGTTTTGATTAAAAAAATTGAGAGGCAGAGATTGAGGAGGAGGAGCCTCAGGCCTATAAGACTGAGCAGGAAGTGAAGGTGGGGAGGAAGGAAGAAAGCCAAAATGGCTCCTGCAGCATGCCTGGAGTGGAGAGGTTTGAGCAGGTCTGAGCTGAACACTTTGTGGGAGTATTTATTTTTTTGAAATATTCTCACTCTTTCCTGTTGTTTGAAGAAAATTGCTGTTTTGAACTAAAGACAGAAAATAAATCGACTGATTTTTGGAACCTGAATTGGTCCCTGTGCTTTTATCCTCAGCTTGCCATGACACAACCCTTTTGCCTTGTAACAAACAGTAAATTAAAGTATTGGTAGGTAATGATGGCTGTAAGGACCAATCCCCTTCCCAGAATGTTGATACAATAGCTTCAACTCTATCTGTCACACACGCACGCACGCACAGGCCTCCCTTGTGCTCAGGTTTTTCTTCATCTCATCCTTGATGTCCTTAACAACTTTGGTGCCTCTGGGAGGCTGGTCATCTCCTATAGCAGCAAGGCATGTAGGGGTGCGATCACAGAGAGTAGGGGACTTTTCTTCTGATATGGCTTGAATGGCTGTCTTCATTGGCTTCAGAACTCTGACCACATCTTCTGCATCCATTGTCTTCCTCACAGAAATTACTATTGCAACAACACATCATCAGTAGGGTAAAACTAACCTGTCTCACGACGGTCTAAACCCAGCTCACGTTTCAGGTTGCACAGATCATTTTCATTTCCGCGGACTTGGGATGAGAGCAGAGCGGCAATGATTGCCGGTTGCTGTTTCAGAAAGCATTTAAGTATTTCTAGCACACTGTTCCACCGGGTCACGACAATTGTGAGCTTGTGTGCTTTCAGCTGCAGTAGCTTCTGTTTTTTGCTTGAGGACCCGGGTGGCTGTCATACTGCGTTGAAAGAACTTTGCCATGTGCCTCACTCTGCCAAGCAGGCATGCAATATTCGGGAGTCTGAGACCGGATTGCGAGGCGGACCATATTTGCCTGTCACAATGACTGGGTCTTTTCTCATCAGCCCCCACTCCTCAACTTCTGTGGTCTGTAGTATGTATGAGATGAGGTTCCACTCCTCACCTTGGTTAACACGTGGGCAAACTTTAGCACTGTCCAACGCCATGTTAATTGAGAGCTTCTTCTTTTTCTTTGTGAGATTTTATGGTGGTTGGCAAACTATGATTTAGTGCATTACCACCACCCACTGAATTATAAGTGAACCAGGATTTAAGAGGACAAAATAACAAGAGAGCTTCACGTCATGTTCACGTGTCTTTGGACGTACAAATCGATCTTTAGGAATTCATATGAGAATCGATATGTACAGAATCGTAAAATCAATTTTTTTTCAACACACCCCTAGTGGCCACATTCACCCTGTAGAACCTGGCGAAGGTGTTCAAAGACGTCCAAGAAGCAGCAGCACAAACCATCTCCAGCGGAATACCAGTCATCGCAGCTACAGAAAGTGTAGACGCCCCTGGTGGAATGGCACCTCACACCTGTAGGCAGTGGCCGAGCACACATGGTGAATGACTCAGCAATAACATCGCCAACCCAGTGTGACAAACGCTGCTTAGACAGTGGACAGCCCACACAGGGTCTCGCAAAGCACAAAAACAGTTGATCAGACTTGCGTATCGCCGCGGTCTCTTCCAGGTAAGCGGCTAGCAAGTGGACGGGACAAAAATGCTCAGAGTCAAAAGGCAGAGACCATAGGACCTCAAGCACCACAGCCAGGTCCCACAAAGGCACTGTTATGGCAATTATTATATTCATCATCATATCGTCAAATGTGTGTTCATGTGTACAATTTGTCATGTTTTAATACACAATGACTGCATTACTCTTTACACTTTTGAACAGCTGAGTCATGTTAGATTAATAGTACAGATTGTATTGTATCCACAGTGCCAGCAACTCACAGTCTCTGCTGAAGGCCAAACTCAAACTCACATGCAGATGTACACGCACACACACTATCAAGGACAGATACCAGTGGCGCCAGCCTTCCTCCACTTTCACTGTTGGGCATCTGACCCCCTCCTTTTTCTCCCTTCAGGGTTGGGACTTTTTCTCATATCTGTATAAAGCTTGAACTGTGAAACTGTTTGTCAGTCCTGCATACCCTGAGCCAGGGACAAGACTTTTTGGACCATCCTGCTTCGTACCTGGCCACCCTTCCTTCCCACAGGATGGGACACTTTTTTTTTGTACTCTTTTTCATTTAGTTTTATAATAAATCCTTTTTTTTTTTAAATAAAATCATCATGCTCTGACTGGACTCCATCATTCAACCAGGGCAAAAATAATGTCTCCAAATGAGGTCAACCGCATATTTGCCGTGACAGCACCATGTGGCGTCTGGGGGAGACGCAGTCTCCAGGCACCCTTCAAAAACAAGGAAACTGTTTTATTCCCGCCGACAGGAGCACCATCCACTCCAATGTGCCAACAAGAAATAGCTGCCACATATACCCTCAAAGTAGAAAGAGACCACCCCCTGTCAAGCAGGTCCTGCGGGAATAGGAGGATGGACAAGACAGGACAGCATACGGGGTCCAGCCATGGTCACAAGACCACTTGTCAAACAGTTTCCACCTATTAGCGTACAACATGCCTGTAGACGTTGCCCGTGTATTGCAAATAGTGTAACCGACGCATCGGCGAGCTGCAACAGAGGAATCCAAGTCCTCCCTGGCCAGAAGGGAGCCACCAGGAGGAGCCGGTGTCCGTGCTGAAGGACCCAGAGAAGCGTCAAGAAAATGAGCTGCAAAGGTGGGAAGGCATACACACATACATCTAAAACATGCTGGATAGGGGCCCTTGAGGACCAGGGTTGGGCACCCCTGTTGAAGAGCCTCCAGCGCAGCCAAACCAAAGAGTTCCCCCGGGTGGACCAGGAGACCTCGCAGACTCCTCCTACATGACTGAGTCAGAGGAGACTGGGCCAACCAGACTTGCCTAAGAGCCTGTGAGAATGGAGGCCGAGTTCGCTCAACATAAATGCAAAGGCCTGCTGAGAAGTGTCTACAAGGCCTTGTGTCTGCGAATCAAAACCAGTGTCCTCCAGCAATGAAGCCAGTTCCTGCAGCAAATGGGACATGGAATTCCCAATAAACCCCATATGAGCACCGGCCTCATACGCTCTGCACAAAAGCTCATCAGTAGCTCTACACTGAGGACGCGGGCTGAACAGCTTGCTCCATGTGAAGCTGTGCTCTGCTGGGGTAATGTTTGTAAGTCTCTGCATGTGAGCCAATTCTGGTCTAATTAGAGGGTTTATCAAGCTCTGTGTGTATGCACAGACACATTGTGTGCGTATCCCCATCCGTTTCTGCATGTGCGCAAACTTGCGTGTACTTTTTGTCACTGTGTGTGCATATTCTTTGTATGTGTGTATGGTGTAGTTGAGCAGACCTCAGCTGTCACTGCCAGCACTGTGCGCTGCCTGATTGGGCCTGACTTACTTCCCAGTCAAGGCATTTTTGGAATTTCCTCCCTAGTGGCAGGTTAGCAGAAAGCAGGGGTTAAGTACTCTTTAAATTAATTTAATACAATAGGAAGATATGTTTGTGGGCACATTGTTTTTGGTGTTAAATGCTTCATCCCCCATTATCACTAAAATAATTAAAATGAATGTTTTTTTTTTTCCAAAATACTGCCCTATGCTCCTTTAACCCTAACTCCTTGTGTTGTACGTGACTCTGGATAAAAGAGGTGCTAAATGAAATTGTAGTCTTGTAAGGAGGAACTCACTTTTGCTGTGGTTTGGAATCCTGGCGAAAGGCTTTGGAGGGAGTGCAGGAGGCTGTTTGTGGTAAAGTGGGGGCTTGGATGGGGCATCCTTATGGTCACCTGGATAGGTGAGAGATTTCTTTGTCTGCATTACCAGTGATGACTTCAAAGAAGGCTCCTGAGTACAGATGCTGCCATCCAAAGAGGATCGAAACTCAACTGTTGCTGAAAACAAAAAGAGTGGAGAGTCAGGAAAAAAACATACACAAGACATACATGTCCTAAATAAGCCTTTTTGAAAATTGAAGAAGTTGGAGATTGGAAAACAAAACTTTTTTTCATGAGTCCACACCAGATTAAAGTTCTTTAAACTCCAAACTTTAGAGTAAACATTGAAAAAAACATTTTACAATTCTAAGCCACTGAATGTCACTGTAGTGACACAGAAATGTCACAAACTGTTTATGCCTTTTTTTCTGGTAACATCTCATATAATAATGGACCCAGCCCAACAAGGGTTTGGATGTCAATTGAGTAATGTCATTTAGACAGACATTTCAAAAGATCTACATTCCCATAATGTTACAAGATTTCAATTTAATTTAGCAGACGCTTTTATCCAAGGTGACATACAACAGCAATTAGGGTTAAGGGACTTGCTCAACCATACCAAAAAAAAATGAAGACATCGCCAAAAGTGCACGTTTCCTAAAGAAACAAAAAAATAATCCAGTCAATCTGGACAACAAACTGTAAGGTGTTTCAAAAAGCTAAATGGGTCACCAGAGGAGGCTAAAGTGCTGACCATAAGATACATCGACGAGCTGGACAAGTACCAGTGATTCCAAAACAGTGTCTATCAGTGTTAAGCAAGTCGCTTAACCTTAACTGGTGAGATGCCAGCGTCTGAAGGGTATGTTCAAACACATAGGCCACCGAAAATCTTTGGCAAAAAATGACCCAAAAGGGCATTTTCAGTCGAAACACAGTATGTTGTGATGACGCAAGCGCGCACGCGCACTTGTCTGGAAACTGACCAACTTGTCTGCGAACTCATACAGCAGCTGTATTTTGATACATCTGAGCACTAAAGCATCTTTTGAGCAGAGTTGACGGGGCACATAAGTGTGTTTTATGTTTCTGTGTCACGTCGACAGTGTAGTTGCGTGCAGCCCTCCATCAACACGAACCTCTACATGGCACCTGACCCTTGGCTGCACAGTGGAAGCACAATCTAGTTTGAAGTCTCTGCGCATATCTCACAGAGATCCTCTTTACGACATCATGACGGTACTTGGTCCGCGTTATAAAGATCATTACTTTGATAGGATTAAACCAGCACGCACAATCAATAATGCACAGGGGTCTATTCTCCCATGCACGTAAATAAAAAAAGCCGGGCAGCAGCACCGTTTTAAGTTGTACGCTATTCTCCCCCTGTACTTCAGTCAGTCACTGCGCGCCTCCATCCCAGTTACACACTCTGGGTCGAGCGGCCTCGAAATGTGGGTGCTTCCATTCAAATCTGGCCTTGCGCGCATTTTTCCATCTGCTTATGTCCTATTCCTTTTACGTGCTTCCAAACCTGGAATAAGTGCAGTGCCCTAAGAAGGTGAAACATTATATTGCACTAAAAATATGGACAGTGACATTTTAAGCCACACGGGCTCATAATATTGCAGAAAAGACTCCCGGAAAGAATCTATCCAAAGTGACACTCACATGCTGTCACGGGGTGGTGGGAGTCACACACACACGCCAAAGGTTTGACCATCAGCATTTCTAATGTGTTCACAATAAACCAGTTTTTGACGGGACAAACAGTGTTACATTTCATTATATTTTATCCGTGCCATAAACTCTGTTTTTTGCAGAGACGGTAAGCGTTGTGTGCACCAGAGTTGTGCCTCAGCTATTGCTGCTCGATTAATTAAAACTTTGACAGACCAGACTCCACATTGGTTAACTATTTTCATACTATGTCCAAAAGCCACAGTTTGATCCACTACAAAGTAAAGAAGTGAGGCTGTCATATTTAAATGAGGCGCATCTTTAGTTCGGACTCGCTCAAATCAGTCCATAAGGCTTTAAACAATATATATTTAAACCCGCTTATTATGTTAGAAGCCGATGTTCTGTTTCACAGCAAACATCTGTCTCCTCTGTATTAAAGCAGGACACTCTGCGGGGGTTATTCCCTCAAACTTGCAGCGCATCACACTTGGTCATGCTTTAAAGTCGGTATCGCATTAATGACCAGTGACGTGCCGTGACCACTAGGGCTGGGTAGGCACGTTGCAAACCGAGACCACCAATGACAATTTCATGTTTCTGCTGTCAAGCGTTAATTCAATTCAAATCAATTTTATTTGTATGAAGCAATTTCCAACAAAGTCATCTCAATGAGCTTATCAAAATATAAAATTCATAATAAGAAAGAAAAAACCCAATAAGATCCACATGAACAAGTGTTTAGCCATCTAAGAAAAATAAACAAAAACACCATTAAAGAAACATAAACAATTAATTAATATAGCCTCCATACTCTCCCAACAAGATATATCTCATGACACGACAGCACATCTGTTGTTTGTGTTGGAAACAGAAACATGGAGAAAATGAAAACTCAGAACAGCCTCAGTGAGGCGCATACACAAAGTCAATCCTTCCTTTTGTTCCATTCACTGTGAATAGTATGAAACATGTTCTGACCTTACCTTTGCTGAAGCTCTGGTAACTCAGGTGTTGGTCTCCATCTTTTAAAAGCTGTCGTTTTTCCTCAAAACAAAGTTTCTCTATCATCTCTAGCGCTGTCATCCTGACTGTAGCGTTATCCCGCCCACTAGCTAGAGAACGTAGCAGCAGCAGTCACGTGTCATCTATTCACTAATGTGCTGTGAAACTACGTATAGCATTTAGCATAGCGCAGTTACACGTGCAAAGGCAGCTCTCCACGCTGCCTTTGCAGCGTCCCCAATTGATGTCACATTGGGGACCTGACTGCGCATGCGCAAACACGTAAAATCACGCAATGGGAACGGAGGCAGAAGAGCGACGTGCGTGGCCTCCCTCTGCCTTACAGCGGAGCGAAAAAAAAAAAAAAAAAAAACTGCAGCTGTTCCAGGAAATGGCGCCGTTTAGTAATTTGGGCTATGAACCGCACAAAATGCGGACACTTTCAAACTTATAGGTACTGTAGGCTATTGGAAATGGAAAAATAAATAATTTATAATTAAAAAAAAAAAAAAAAATTATAATTAGAATTAAATAATCAAAATATCAATTCACCCTTGGGTAGGCACTACATTGCCTACCCTGACGGCACGTCACTGTTAATGACAGATAATGATGATGATGCACTGATCATTTCTGAATGCAGGAATGGAATAAGTTAATAAAATCAGGCTTTCCACACAAACATACATTCATTTGTCATTAGTACGAGTGGAAAAAGGAGAGATTTTAACTGTGACTTGGACAGAAGAATGCAGCCGATCCTCTCACACTGCAATAATCAACCTGTTTCATTGTTTATCAACAAAGGCGTTTCAAATGAAAAATGTGCTTCATCATTTTCACAGATTTCAAGGACATTTACAATCATTGGGAAAACTCCATGTTCTGGGATTTCAAGACAGTCCCAAAAAAAATGACATCAAGTCCCAGTCCGCCTCCTATGCTTCAGACCTCCTTCATTCACAGACTACGCGCTTTTGGTCTACTTACGTGCAGTGGGTGTGTCAGGAGCCTGGACCGGAAAATACGCGCAGGAGAAAAGCGCATAACTGCAGATGGGAGAATAGACCCCACACAGCGTGTTGAAATCTCTGTGACTTCAATGCACTTTTTGTTTTAATAAGAGAACATATTTAATTTGACTCTCAGCAGCTCAGTCATTTATATGCCTGTACAATATTAATTATGTATAAGTGGGGTCAAGTTAAACTTTTTATTTTATATTGTGCATTGTTGGAACCCATACATCCATCCATTTTCAGACCCGCTTTGTCCTATTTCAGGGTTGCGGGGCATTGTTGGAATGTCAATGTAAAATAAATATTTTCATATTTTCAATATATTTATTATTTGAAGCATTAATATTTATGCAATTGCAATGTTTTGATTTTAGAAAGGTAAACACATTTAGATCCATAAATGCAATGGGACTAATAATTTGCGTAATAATTTATTTCCGTGTTTTGGTTTTCGGCCTTTGTTTTCTCATTTTCAGTTTTCTGTTTCAGCCAAGATTTTTTATTTTGGTGCCCGCCCGAGTATGTTTCGGCCTTTATACCAACACGCTCAGATGACTGTGGAGTGAATGTTTAGATGAAGGAAGGTGAAAATACAGTTTGTTTATTTAATAATTATTAGATGATGTTTGGTCCCCTACACCTCAGTTCTGTTCCACCTGTAAGGTTGGTTATGGAAAACATGTACTCAAAAAAATGAGCACTAAGCAACAACCCTAAGTAATCCCCTGAGGACCAAACCAAAAAAAAGTTTTGTGCACCCGTGTACAGCCTTTGTGCCCTGGATACAGATGATACCCTTGTAAACAACAGTTAAATTTTTCTGTCATTACATTTTAAAACCGTTACACCCCGAGGTCGAGGTCATCTCTAAGGCAACTCTGCCCCACGTCATTGGCATTTGAGACGCACTGTGTGTGAGTCAGCAGTAGAGTCTGAGTAAACAGGCTTATCTCAATGGATACTTTCACTCCTCCTACATCACTACATATCTTGTCTTTGTCACCATCTCCTCTGGCTCCAACCCCTCCTCCCTCCCAGCGGTTGGCAGAAGGAGGCGCACCATAAGTGTCTGACCTGCTAACTACCCATCCTAAAGACCAATTCCCTGTGCTAATGTGCGGTTGTATTGAATTGAATGTTGTGTTTGTTGGTCCTTGTCGCAATGTTTGCTGAAGAGTTTTTTCATGATCTCAAACTCTGCCCCTTTCTACAATGGGCCCAGTTTGTTATACCATTTCTTATCTAAATAAGGGGCGCCACCCTTGTGGCGATCCACAGTTCTCCAGCTCCTGTGCTCCCATGTTATGCATGTTGTGTGATTGTCTTTTCATGTTTTCTTGGACGGGATGACACTGAAATGTAATTTTGTTGCTCAGTTGCTATGTAACATGTGCAATGACAAATAAACTCATCATCATAATAATTTGCATGTAGAACCACAGGAATAAAGAAGATTGTCACCATTGTACTGCACAAATCTAAAATAGTTTATATTCAGTAGAGCGCAATAAGTTAGTGTGATTTCAATGTGAATATATAGTTCATGGTTTTTCTTTGGTTTTATACATCAAAGTATTCCATGTACATAATATATCAGATTATTTGACTTATATTTCATTATTTCTAAAGCATCCGAGCAGCTGAAAAAGTATATTGACGTGTTGAACCAAATTAGTGTGCAGCAGACTGTTAAATATGCATTAACAGCAATAATGTTTTACTTGGAAGAGTAGAATATCAGCAGTTTTTAGGTTATTTAAGGAGAGGCAAGGCATTATAAGAGTTTATGTCACTCAATAAAACCCTAAAACCTTGCTTTCAAAATGCACACGACTGATACAGTATATGCATTCAAAAATCTATCATATGGAGGAAATCACATACCTATTAAGATATTTTCATTACAAAATAGAGAACCTGTGCCTATTTTGCAGGTATAGTTGGTAATGCCTCCACTACCACATTAAGTGTCCGCACCATGTACTGTACCTGTACTCCTAATACTTATTTCCGAGATTTAATCAGTGTGTGCTGTCCTACAAAGTTGGATACATTTTTACGGGGCAAAATCAACATGGTAACTTTTGCTGACCAGGTTATGAAGTGAATAAGACCTGTGCAAGTGTGAAAGCCCCATCTCCAACCAGTTCTCTTGGAAAACAACCTGCCCAATGAAAGGAGGATCATTCTGTGAACACATCTCTGTGTGGATCTGATGTGATGCTGACAGGAGAGATAATATTTAAACATCAATACAATCATTTAATTTACCGATGGCATGGAAACATATATGTTAATATCTGATGGATTGACCTGCAATAGTCAGCTGATAAAGCATGTGTGCATTGGGTGCTTTCAGACCAATAAATTCATTCATTCGATCATTCGTATTATGTATGTATTATGTGGTGACGCAGAGAGCCTTAGTCCTATAAGATAATACAGGCTCCATAAAATATAAATATTGTCCACCTTATGATGTAAACTGAGTTGTATGAACCCAGCATCAGAGCCACAGACAAGGTAAAAGTAAAACTGATCAGTGTCTGTTTACTCTCCCATGAATTAATATAGTATCTCACTAATTTAATTATTAACACTCAACAATTCCTGCATTCATTCCTTGCTGCTTTCTCTGCAGCAACAGTGTTGTTTTTGGTCTGAATTATTATTGTTTTTTAAATATGTTTAAAGAATTATTCTTCAACTGTGACGTAAATCACTAACAGTTTCTGTTATTGTGATTGGACTGATGCTGCAATCTTCCCCCCTGTCACTAGAGTGTGCACGTAACCTGCCTGAAATCAACTTGCTTAACTTAGCGAGTTGATATTGTGCTTCGTTGGACTCCTTCTGTCTGACGGAGAATGTTTGGATAGGTGAACCCCGCTAACTGAGATATATCCAGGCTTCACTTATCTAGCTTTACAGGCTCCAAGAGACTGACAATGCACATGTTTTTGTATTTGTTTTTAACTGAAGATTACAAATTAAAAAAATGGTTATGTAGTAGGAAAACTGTACAGTCTATACTGTGCTGAATTTCCATCCACCCATTTTCTGACCTGCTTGCTCCCTTTTTCAGCATTGCGGGCGTCGTCTGCTGGTGCCTATCTCCAGCTCTAATTAGAGCTTAGGTGGGGGTACACCTTGAACAGGGTTCCAGTCCATCGCAGGCCAACACACAGACAACCACTCAGACACACATTCACTCCTACAGTATGGGCCATTTAGATTTAGTCCAATCAACAGTCATGTTTTAGGATTGTGGGAGGAAGCTGGGGTATTCGGAGGAAACCCATGCAAGCACGGGGCTCGTTGAAATAAAAATTACAAAAAAAAAAACAAGTAAAAAGAAAAGCATAGCCGGCATCACCTTTACCATAAGGGCTCTCTTCCTAGTGACAAATTGACTGATGTCTGCAGGCAAAAAGCCCCTATTGAAAGACTTTTTAAAGTTGAGATCAAATAGTTTAAAAAAAAAAAAAAAACATACAAAATTCCTATAATGAAAGAACTTTAGTTTCAGAGAAGAACAGAGGAAAATCATATTACCTTTTTCAAAGATCTCTTTTAGAACTGCTCTCTTGATGAGCTCATCCCGACTCTGCCGCACTGAGATCTTCCTCTCTAAAGCTGGAAAGGAAAGACCCATTCAGAAACTTTATACCATGTGTTCTATAACAGCTTCTCTGTAAGTTTTTTGTTAAATTTTTAATACAGTGCTTCAGGCTTTAGCTACAAAAATAATATTGGCTTTACCATTTCTCCAAAATATACACATCTATACATTTAACAATGGCATCTGCAGTTACAGACATACACAAGTTTTCAAAGAGCTCAGTGGTCATTAAAATAGTAATCAGATCAGCAGTGGAACAAGTTGACCTGGTAAATGAGCTAAAAGCAGTGCCTTTGCATCTAATCTTAGATGGCAACACAGTGACATAATCAGAACTGACCAACAATGAAAGACAGATCTGACAAATTATCATTTCTGCTTTGTTACAAAGAAATAAATGGACCCTGTAACGGATCAACCTGGTCCTCTTTTTAATTCCTTCCCAACTACTCTTCATCCAGATTGGATTTAATTAGAATTCTCATCTTGACATTTAAAGCTCCACGCAAATGTTGTGCTCTAGAACTTGGCATGAGACTATTGTCACAATGCTAAAATGTTCAACTCGATACCGATACTCAGGAAATCTATAGAATACTCGATACCATTTATACATAACATATATTTTGTTAACAAGAAAAATGCAAAAAATACCCTCTATTACAACATAAAACAATTAACAGAACCACAGGTAAAGTAATAATAATAAAATGTAATCAAAATAAAGAGTTGTGCAAAAAGAAACTTCCACTATGATAAGTTTCAGGTTATTCGTAGTACTAAAAAATAAATGAAATAAGAATAAACAACACCAATTAGAACATTAAAACTGCAAACAATGATAACGAGCCTTCGCACCTGCCGTGCCCGTCGAGGCACAAGGCGACTCCTTCCTACCGGCTGTGTGCAAAGTCAAACTTAATTTTGTACGGCACGAGGTCTGGTTGTGGAGTGGGGCATATGTCTCCCGTCAACATCTGTGTGGTGCCGGTGAAAATGAATGTTTCACAAAATGTACTTATGCTCTAGAACAGGGGTTTTCAAAGTGTAGGGCGTATAAATTAAAGTAATTTTCTACAGTACTTAAAGTAACAGAGACAATCAAGAAAAATTATCCAGTAGATCTAATTACATTACAACCACCAGAACTATACAAAATACAAAGCTCTGAACACTAACTAGAATCACTTACCAATCGCTACATGGGAGGCTGAACTCCCAAACACCATGAACACCGATTTCAGGACAGAAATTTGTTGGAATACTTTTAGGATGACAAAAAACACAAACCTTCAGCTAATTCAATACAAGGTCCTCTACAGAACCCACAATACCCAACAGAAAACGCATAAAATGGGGTTCTCTCCAACAGACATCTGCTCTCAGTACACCCAGGGAACAGCTGATTTCTATTTACATGCCTTATGGTTTTGTTCCCCAGTTCAACAGTTTTGGTTTTTTATTACTGAAAAACAGTCCTCCATTTTGGACTGCAAGATTCCTCTATCTCCAAATCTATGTCTGATAGGAGACCTGACGATGCTTGATCTTCCAGCAAACCAATCGTAATCCATCATTGCGGCACTCACCATAGCAAAAACAAACAATATTAGTGAATTGGAAAGATACAAAGTCCCTAAACATAAACCAAAATCTCCTCATAGAATTTATTTATTTCCATGGAAAAGAAGTCTGCTCCTCCTCCTCCTTTGCTCCTGCGTCTGCTCTCCTGTTGCGTTGGGTGTTGATGGGCTCCTGTCGGCCCGGGGTGCTGGTGGGGGGCCTGCTGGCGGCATTGGTGTGGGGTGGCGGTGCCGGGGTGGGGATGCTTTGGTTCGCCTGCTTATTGCTCTATGGCTGGTGCGGTGGCCCTGCTTGGTCGGGGTGGGGGGCCGGGCGCAGCCTCCCTGTAGACGGTGTTGTATTGTGGCGCTGTGCGGCCTGTGCTGGTCCTGGTGCGGGCTTCTCTCCTGCGCGGCTGCTCCCTGTTGCGGTGGAGAGGGCCACTCTGTGCCAGCATGGGGGCCGGTATGGTTCGGGGGGAGCCGCAGGGTGGGTCTCCAGCTGTGCTGTTCGGCGCATCCCTGGAACCCACAGTGCCACGTTCCCGTCTGCGCCATCTACCCTCTGTTGCACGCTATAGGGACGGGCCAGGCTCACACCAAAGGCCTCCTACATAGACACTTCACTCCCAGTTGGCCTGGCTTACTCACTTGGTGCACCACACACCCATACCCAAGCCTTGGGGGAGCTGGATGGTGGGGCTCGGGGTGGAGGGGGCCGCTGCTTGTGCTACTAAGTAGTGGTGCGGCGGTGGCACTCCCACCTCAATTTGCCCTACCAATCCCTCCAATTTTAATCACACCCCAGAGGGTATGACCACCACCTCCACCCTCTGGAGCTATTCAATCACTAAACACATTCACACAGGTGATAGAGAAATGCCGCTACATTGGGGAATGGAGAGGTACCATAACAGGGTGTGGGGTAGGTTCACACGTTTGAGCCTGTCGGGTGGAGGCCCTGCCCCTCTGTTGATGGCTGGACCGCCGTGTAGAGCACAAATACATTCAGGATGGTGCGGTCGGGCGGGGCGGGCCTCTTCCCTTCAGGTGTGGCTTGGTGCTTGTCTCATCTCCTGGTTGCCTTGGGGGCGGTCCTCACGGTGTGCAGGCCTGGGGCAGCCTGCTGTGCCGGCATGGGGGGTGGGTGATGGTGTCTGTGCCGAGGTTGCGTGGCACTTCGGGATGATGCGCTCGCTGGTTGAGGTCGCTGTCGGCCGCCTGGTAAGTCTGTCCTGCTATCTGCGGACCGGTGGGTGGGTCCGAGGCGTTAGTGTGCTTTTTCCCGCGGTGAAGGCACGCTGGAGGGAGGGGTATTGCCCCGTGGCTTGCGCTGTCTGGTGGTGGGGGGGGGGGCATGCTCTTGGGGGCGGTCTTCGGCGCAGGCCACGTCCTTGCATGCCAGCGGGTGCGGCGTGGGGTGGCCCCTGCTTGGGCGGTGCCTTGTGAGGCCAGGGTGTGCGGCTCTTGTGGTAATCATTCCCAGAAAAAGCAGAAGAAAGGGGGAAGGTGTCTGTGACAACCTGTATCCAGGTATTTCTGAGGCTCTTTGTCTCTTTTTCCTCAGCTCAGCTGGTTAAGGTGTTGTGTCTATGATGGGTTTCTCAAGCGTCTGACCACAGGTGTAAGTCTGCATAGGTGTGTGGGAGTGTGATCATTATGGTGATCCGGCCTGTCTTAGTCCCTCTGTGCATCTCCATGTTTGTCTCTGTGTCCCTGTCAAGGCCAGAGGGGGACTCATTTTCAACCCTTGACCTTCATACCTCAGACCGGCCCACTTTAGATCGAAACATATTATAAAAATCATGTTATTTCATATCATTCAAGTTTAAATATAACCATATAACTTCCAGTTTACAAGTAAACATAAATTTCACTTGTAACTAATGAATATCCACATTCAAATACTTAACCAAGCAGTACAAAACTCAGTTAAAACGTTTCATCAAGCCATGCAGTATACAACCACAATGTCGTTCATCAAGTTAGAGAAATAAATCAAATTTCATTCAAAATGTTTGGCGAAACAACATTCCAGCCACATTGAGTGCATTATTATAATGTACAAACTTAACAGTTAAGTAGTAAAAATAATTTCAAGGTAAATGAAAAACAACTTAAGATAGATAGAAACAATATTTAGTAGTTTTTTATCTTGAACTGGTTTTGAGGCAAACAGTAGACTTACGTCTTCCTGACGAGAGACTTTCACTCACAGGACTGCTCGAACTGACCAATCAAATAAAATCAGTAAAATCTAGAAATTAGCCACTGCCAAAAAAACATTTACTTTTGCCAATTTCTTTTTAATATCTTACTGCTGAGTTATTAGGTTATAGTTCTAGCTTGAATCATTAGGAAGCTGGCCACTCAAGAAGCAACTCTGTCATCCAGCGCAGCAGGAACCAAATGCCAACCCTGTGTAATAAACGTAAGTAGTCAATAGTTTTAACAGCTTTGGAGTTTAATGAAAGCTGAATGGATTCTGTATATTGTTGCAACTCTAACAGAAATAGTTTAAATAATGTTTTGTTTTTTTTAAGTAGATTTACATTTGTGGATATGGAAATGTTATATGATGATCAACAGGTCAATTATGTAACATTCTTTATTTTTGAATTGCAGACATTGTAGAATCCCAACACTACATTTATATACAGATTATACAATATGTGACGTACTAAATTTTTTTTTTCCAAAAAGATAGTGTAGGGGCATTTCCAAAACAAGAGAGAATAAAAATTTAACTTTACAAAAAGAGCAACTGCAGTCAACGTGTTTATAAAGTCATGTCTTTGCAGGGTAGCAGCTATGAAGAAGTTTGAAGGAGACATCTCTGAGCTTGTTTGTTATGAGGTACTTAAAAGACGCGGTACTTAGAAGACGCATTATCCTGAGGAGGTATTGGATGAGACGATAAGAACTCAGAATAGGACATTAGTGATCCTTCCCGATTGAATAACTATTTTACAAAAACAATGTTGTTTTCGTACCATTATTTGTTTTTCAATAGAATATAATGGTTATTCCAAGTATGGAGAGATAATTAATGTTTATAAATTACAGAATATGTAAGGAACGATTGTTTATAATAATTGGCAAGTTTTATAGGCAATTTATCAATATTGTAATTTCACTGAAGTACTAATGGAATGGGAGACCACCAATTTTAGAAAATATATAATTTGGAATGAATTTCCATTGTAGGAGGACAAGGCGTTTTAAAAAAGATAATATTATTATTAATAATTAATATTACATTAACATTTGCAGAGGTGCCATCCAGGAGTGAGTTATAGTGTCCTGGATCAATTAAAAAGTTATTAATACCTTGTCATTCAGGGTGTGAATTATAATCAAAAGGTATACTCTTCTATAGCAGAGCAATATTATTACATGAACCACAGACAAATAGTTAAGTTTAAACATGTATTAATCAAATAAACTAAATCTATTACACAAACACACTAAGAAGCACTACGCTTACTAAGCTAAATGCTCAAGTACACAAAAATTAAAAGAGAAAGCTTAGTGGAAGAAAAAAGACAAATATAACCAAAAACTTGTGGCTTAGGTGGGTGAGTGTGTATGTGTGAGAGAGAGAGAGCTCGTGTGTGTGCTTCAATTGTGATATCAGCATGGGGATGAGAGTACGTCCTTACTGATGAAGTCTGATTAGAATTTGGAGTTCCAGAGTACCTTGTCCGATGAAAAGAGGCTGTTGCTCATGTCAGTGAGGAGAGTCTGGACCGGGAAAGCTGCTTCATGCAACAGACTGTGTCTGATGTGGCCATTTCTGGAGCTCACCGCTGGTTTCACAGCAGGGTCTGAGCCAGCAGATTTCAACGCTGCTTCTGGGCTTGTAAGCTTCCCAGCTGAGTTGAACAGCTGTTCCAGACAAGCCCTAAGCAACCTTTAGCAGTGTTAACAGGCTTGGCTCTCAGTCGCTAGGCAGTCCCTCAAGGGTTGGAATATAGTATGGTGCAACAGTGGGTTTTACGATCCCACAGAATTGGGAAATATCTCTCCGCTCCGCTGATGGAGGCTTGATGTACCTTGGTCTCTTGTTGTCAAAGCTCGCTGTACAGGGAACTAAATTAAATGGTTCTCAAGTGCTGGAGTGAAGCTTATATTTACACATGCCATGTTTTTTGCAAGTGTTCAGTCAGCATTACATTTAAAAAAGTGGAGCTATACTTTGGACTGCTTATGCTGCATCCGATTGCACCTGAAAGGTACATTAATTTCGACCTCTGAGGTAAATGTGCTTCATTCAGTAAGCTAGGAAAACATGACTGGCAATAGTAAGCTGATTTTTGTTTTGATATTTTTCTAGGAGCAAAAATGCCTACTGGGGAAATATATTACCTCCTTCAGGGTAAGAGAAAGAGAGAAACGTCATATACATTAAGTATGACTTGAATCCTGCAGGTGTCATTGAAACAAAAACTGTAGAAAGAATGTATTGAACTATACAAGCATCACTACTTATGGCATTCAAATGAACAGAGAGGGAATGGAAATGCCACAACAAAATTATTCTACACTTTTAGTAACACAAATGGCAAATTAGATGCCACATAAAAGTGATAGTTTACACCAATGATGAGCATTTTTCTAAAACGTCATTGAGACCAACTAGGGCTGCTTGGATCCTGCTTGAATTCCAGAGTCCGAGTCCCGAGATTAAAGGCCATTTTATTGCACTTTTTGGATTTGTCCTGTCGGATTTATCCGGGTTCCGAGTGCAATCAATTGCAGCATTATTATCATTCAAGTTTACTCGAACTGCAGTTACTGCAGTTCGAGAAAACTTGGGCGTCATGATGCCCAAGTCTACATGACGCTCTTGTGCGTACAATGGTATGATGAGGTCCTACATGGTAAATCGGTAGGTTTTCCACTCCCTCACAGTAACAAGGATGCAATTAGGCACCGAAACATGACACCATTTGATTTTTTGTGAATCAGTATCAGTTAGTACTGAAGGAATTTGGTTGGTACCTTAACAAAAAAAAAAAAAAAAAAAGAATTTGGTACCCATCCCTACTCAAATGATCGGATCGATTATCTTTTCTTTTTTCTTTTAAACTCACTGATCGGTGATGGCCCAAAAATCCTGATCGTGTAAAGCCTAATAAGTGCTATTTTCACTTTTATTTTTATTGGAGTTTTGAAGGAGCAGCTCAGCAATAATATACTGTTTCACTTTCATCAGCATAGGAGGAGAAGGGAGATAGTCGCGGATAATTTTCACAGACAGAGGTCACAAAGTGCTTTACAGTGAACACAATTCAATTCAAAACAACAAAAAACACAATTATAAAAGCAACTCTATTGGCTCTGAAAAATTAAGTCTTTAGCTGCTTTTTAAAAATCTCCACAGAATCAAGGGATCGCAATGACAGAGGAAGTTAATTCCAGAGATGTGACGGAACGGCTTTAACCATTAGCAGGTTTTGGTCTGAGGACCTCAGACTCCGAGCTGAAGTGCATGGCTGGATCAGGTCAGTGATATAATCTGGAGCCTGTCCGTGAAGCTCCCTGAAAGTCAGGACCAGAATTTTAAATTTCACTCTGAAGTCAACAAGGAGCCAATGGAGAGACTTCAGAACAGGAGTAATATGGTATTTTCTGTTGGTGCGGGTCAAGAGCCTCATTGCAGAGTTTTGTACATATTGCAGGTGAGTCAGCTCCTTCTTATTTAGGCAGGTGAACAGGTTGTCACAATAGTCCAACCGTGACGCCACAAAAGCATGACTAATAGTCTAAAGCTCTTTTTGTGAGACCAACTGTATCAGCTTGGTGATATTACTCAGTTGAAAGAAACAGTTCTTTAATAACTGTCTCGAATGCTGCACTAGAGCCATGTCTTTATCAAAGATAACTAACTAGTTTTGACTGACACGCTCAGGTCTCCCAGGTGTTGCTTAATACCAGAGATGACACTGACAGGAGCAACAATGAGTGTCTCGGTTTTCTCTGAATTTAATTGGAGAATGTTCTCACTCAGCCACTGCTTTACATTGGACAGGCAGTCCATTAAGTAAGTAAGTTTGTGACTTCGAAGATCTTAAACGAGCAGTACAGATGTATGTCATTCGCGAACATGTAATAAGACACTAAGAAAGGGAGCTTTGATATTGGCCGAAAGTTCTTAAGGTCTGAGCTGTCCAGACTGAGCTTCTTTAGTCTTGGTTCTACCACTTCATGTTTCAAGGAGCTGAGAGACACCCCAGAAAAAAGACAGATTGCACATTTTGGTGATCCATGGCCCAATCAAATCAATAATGTTTACAAAAAGCTTAGAGGGGAGAACATCAACCAAGGTAGAGGTGGGACTTATTTTAGCTGTAAGTGTAGCGATGTCTTCCAATGACACTGGCTAAAATACCATCCAGACTTGTGGGGGCTGTTCAGCAATAGCTGAGCCACAGCAAGAGGGTGCTGGTATTTTACCTGTAATGTCTCTGATCTTATTGAGACAAAAGTTCATTAAGTCATTGCTCTTTGCATTACAAGACATGGAGGTAGCAGGTAGGGTATTGGACACCAGATAATATATAATGCCAAATAGCACCTTCGGAATTTCACTAGTTAGAGACTATCAACTCTCTTCAATCAGATTATTCTAGGAGGAAATAAGGTCTCTTAGATGCAGCCTGTGTACCTCGAGTTTGGTAGATTTCCACAAGCGCTCAGTTTTCCGGCACAGTCTCCTTAAGTTCAAAATACTTTCATATATCTAGGGACATGGCTGCACGCAGGCAACATTACTGGATTTAAAGGGAACAACTTGGTCCAAGATTGTGGCACATTGAGTGTTAAAACAATGCAAGAATGTATTCACATTGGTGCATTCCAGTAAAGCATGATGGTCAAACAAGGCACAACATTTGCCAGCCGTGGACTCCATAATGAGCCTCCTCTTTACCCTTCTGAGTGCAGACCTAGGCTCGGAGGGGACATTTAGATCAAATAAAATGCAACTATAATCACTCAGGTGAACATCCTTGACACACACATTGGAAACATGTAGACCAAGAAAAAAAACACCAGGTCCAGGATTTGCCACTGCTAGGCTGGACCTATAATCCTCAATGTGCAGGTTAAAATGATCAAGGAATAAAACTCATAATAGGGGGCCAGCCATAATAGGGGGCCACATCCCGCCGGGGCGGTCTGGCTTGGCCTGTGGAGGGGCCCTGGCTTTAAAGAACTGAAGCTCGTGGCGCGGGCGGCATCGGCATCTGGGGCGCCCGGGGGGGCTAGGTTGGGGCACCTGGGGACCGGCGGGGGGACTCCCGGCGGCCCCCTGGTGCCTTATGCGGCTTGGGGTGTGGTCGTCCGCCCTGGGCGGGCTGCTCCTGGTGCTGCATCCGTTCCGGGTCCTCCTGGCCTGGGGTCGGGTCCCTGCTGGCTCTGGGCTCGCCGGCGGGTACCCGCCGGCTGCCCGTTCGGCGTGGCTCTGGTCGTCTGCTGGGCGTGGGCTTCGGCTCCTCCGCTGGGGTCTCGGGCGGGGAGTTCTCTGGACCCTCCCCTCGGGGGGCTGGGCGCGGGGGTGTGGGTGGTGGTGGGGGGTGGGGGGCCGGGATCGGTGGCGTGGTGCGCTGGGTCCTTGGCTCCTTGGGGCCTTCTCGGGTGTGTATGGGGGGGCAATGGCTGCCTCTCGGCTTGGGATCTTGGGGGCGTTCGGGGGGCTGCTTGGCCGTGGGGTGGTCGCCGGGGGCCCCTAGATTTCCCGCTCTTTCTGCTGGCCCGACTGCTTCTTCGGGCCCGGGGGCGGCTCATGGGTTTTGCAGTAGCGGTTCTTGGAATCACATTTGTCATGGACGCACTGGCCTCGGGCTGTGGGATAACACTCATACTGGGCTCAACCATAGACACGTTGTTCCCAAATACCTGTTTTATGGAATTTCCACTCACTTCCTCCTCTGCTCACAGCCACCACCATTATTCCTAAGCCGCACACTGGTCACCAGACTGGCTTGATAACACAACAATAAGCACAATATACACAACCACAATTTCACATCGCATCACTTGAAACTTATTGACTATTCCCCACCCATTCGTTTTCCTATCTTGTATCCCTCCTCCCTGTTAACTCCCCCCCCCCCCCCCCCCCCCTCACCCTGGTGTAACACTGCCCTCTCTTTTTTACATCCGCCCTTTAATAAAGTATTTACCCTTCCCTAGGGAGGGCTGGTGATGGTCACAATTATGCAATGAAATAAATTCATTTATTTAATTGCAATAATAAAATATGCATTGCTGTTAAAAGATTGCACTTCTTGTAGTGTTAACCTTCAACAGCATGTGCAGACAAGGTAAAAAAAAAAAAAAAAAGGAATAAAACTCTTTCTAGTTTTATAAGAGAGGATAAAAAGTTATTAAACTCATTTAGAAAAACACCAGCAGGGCCTGGAGGATGGTAAATTAAGATACCATAAAAACTGTCTGAGTAACCCATCTACTGTATATGATTTGAGATTCAAAAAATAAGAAATGTTCAGTGTCAATCATCTTACATGTGTGTCTGTCCTGCTACACAGTAGCGGAGCAGAGCAGCCGACAAGGCACAGCTCCTTCAGGTGAATCACCTCTCCGTCCTTCTGCCACGTCTTTGTCAGGAACATCAAATTCAGGCTTTCCTTGGTTTAGAGATTGTTTAGAGAGAAGGCTTTATTTGCAATAGAGCGTGCATTCAGCAACCCAATCAGTCTCAGTTCCCACGGTCATGTGACGTTCATCTGTGCCGGCGGATAAGCTTTTGCTCCAATGTTGTTGACACGGAAGACCAGGACAATCCCGACCGCCAGGCAGCAGTTCCTCCCTGAAGGACTAGGGATACGGTGGAGGTAAGGTAATGACTCTGGGCATGTCCTGCTGAAGAGGGACAGCCCACAGCCACCTGTAGCTTTGGTCTGAGCGAGGGAAACCAGCCAGCTGTGAGGTACGGCTGATATTCACCTGGACGCCAGCCCTGCAACTTCTCCTTACCCTCTTCTTTGGATTACCTGGGATTCAAAGCAGCTACAGGTACTCCGGGGAGGTGGACGTGCCCACAAACGGCAGAGGGAATGATTGTCTGTAACTGTCCCAGTCATTGAAACGGTGGTCAATCAACTCTTTGATGTTAAAAAGCAAGCTATGATCATAAGTCCGTAGAGCATAGGCACAGTCCTGAGAGATTAGAGCCAACAAGATGGCATCAAATGTAGAAAGCAGCATAAAAATCTGCATAGAAACACTCAAGCAGCAGAGAGACCACACACCGCCACCATCTAGAAGGGAGGCAGAAAACAATAGTTTGGCTAATCAAAGCCAGCGGTTAGTGCAATGGCAGTTCTTCAGTCACTATACGGGATTTTCAGTGAAAGGAGAACTTTCGGATGAGCCACGTGTGATTTGTGAAGCTCTGTGTCCTGGTGCAAGGCTTCATGTCCCCCGATGAAGCCCGTTCCTTTGCCGATGTTCGCGTCTGTAAAATAAGGGGAAAAGGACTTACACACACCAGAGAATGCGCGTAAATCCGGATTTGAATGGGAACACCCACATTTCAGGGCTGCTCCACCCACAGTGCATAACTGGGATGAAGGCGTGCAGCAATTGTCTTAAGTACAGGGGGAGAATAGCACACAGCCAAAAACAGCACTGCTGCGCGGCTTTCTGGACTTACGCACATGGGAGAATAGAGCCCTTAGTAAATTAATAGTCTTGGTTTGAATCCAACAGTTGCTTTGGACGGCCATACTGGATTATGTAGTCACCAGTGCATCATCGAGACAGGACAAGTATGCGCAAAACAACCTGAATTAATTTCAAGCGGACTGAACATGTACAAGATCAAGGAATTATTCCTTACGGAATTCAAATCAGAATAAATAAACCAACCTCTTAATTCAGATTTAAGTGTAATTCAGAATGGCCATTTTAATTCTGAATTAAAAGTTTACAAGGTTATTTTGGTAACACTTTACCTAAAGTACCCGTCATTGGCATAAATAAGGTGTCATGAAGGCTGTCATTAAGTGTTCGTTAAATTATGACGCCTTTGGAGCTATGATGGCATTTTTTGGGATAGGTGGAGGAATCTAGTGGGGTTAGGGTAACGAATGACACTTAATGACAGCCACACATGCACACACCATATTCATGGTAATGACAAGTGTCATGTCATAATAATAATGTCAGCCTCATTTATAAATCTTCAAATAAAGTGTTACCACTCTGAGTGTTTTTTTTATCTTTTTAAAGAGGATTTCACTCTTATTCTGAAATAAAGGAGAATTAAAACTCTTGTGTAAACATAGCCAATAAGGAGCTTGTGCATGAGAGGTTTTTCAGATGGAAACACCTCTGAAAGGACATTGTAAAGTGTATGCCCTTCCATGGAGTCAGTGTTGGGCAAATCACAACAAAGTCATTGCAATGTCTATTTACTCATGACATCTGCATGCCTTTCTACTGACAAAAGAATCTTTGCCCACATTCAAGTCCAGAATTAGAGCAATGCAGCAGGAACCCTCACCTAACATTAACTTGGTCTTTAATTAGAAAAACAAAGTACAATAACGCACTTTCCAGACAGGCTAACAATGGGTCAGCTTTAGCTCCCTCACACCTCAAATACAGGTATTCAGTAACATGACCGATCAAGTTAAGGACTAATCAGAGATATTGGTATTGATTTTCAATGATCTAGAACCATTTGGTCCACTCATTTCAGGCTTTGAAGATAGGAATCAGTGGCTGTCTTCCTAGCAGTAACTCAGACATGAGTACAGCAGAGTGGAAACCAATGCATACCACCAATCTCCAGTGACCATTTTGACATTTTTTTTTTAGTATTTCCCATTTGTCTTCTATGCTATATGTATATGATATTTGGAAAGCATGAATTACAAGGCATGTTTTTACAAAGTTCTTGTACAAAGCATGGAATGAGACATACTAAAACACACATCAGCAGCATCCACACTTATTAAGTAATTTTTAAATCAGTCCTCCTAGCCTAAAATAGTGTTACATGCTCACACACTTTACATCACTTGGTAGAGTGTGGGGAAATAATAAAAACTACCCTTCCCAGACATGTTAGGCCTCAACTTCCCATAATGCACCAATTTAGCTGGCACCAAGCCCGTAACAGTACAAACTAACCTCCAATGAAACACGAAAGCCTTTAAAAATGTGATTGATGCTTATCAAAAATATTATCGGTGTATAAGATAATGCAAAGGATTTTTAAAGAGACCTCAGAGTAGAAAACTCCACTGCCGCACTTTTGCTGAATCAGTTGAATCCTATATTTAAAGACTCCCACTTCATGCATTTTTCCTATGGCTAAAAGGAAGCTGTTAATATAATTCAAAACCTATCAGCAGTGTGAATATTTGTGTGTTTTTGTTGTAAAAAAAAAATTCTTAAAAAGGTAAAAATGTACCAGCAGAAGTCTGCTTAAACTTGTCATTCTTCTTCTTTGTCCATTTCCAGGGCTTCAGTAGTCGGCCAAGAGTAGAAACCTTGCTTCTTCGGCGGGTGGGTGGAGTGGTTGTGCCAGACACCAGAGACTCAGAACACATGGCCAATCGCCTCTCTGCTTCTTCAGCTGTGAGGGAAACATACCAAAGCATGTTTTAGTGTGGATAATGCAGATTAAAAGAGGATCCACAAGAGGATAAACAAACCTGTTTACACAAAAATATAAAGCAAAACACAGTAAACTTATCAGTGCTGCATAATGCTAGCATGAATTGTGGGAAAACAAAATGCACCGCATCAGTCGAGAATATTTTATCTTTGTTTATCATTTTCTTTTACTTCTTTATTTGTAAACAAGTTTCATATAACAGAAGAACAACAAGTACACATGAAACAAAATAAACAAATAAAAAACACTGTTCTTAGTATTTTTAAATGTTAATAGGATAGACTACCTGTACGCAATATGGGTTCACAGCTTCAGATCAGACCCGGTACATTCTTATTATAGTTCATGAATGGATCCCAGGTTTTGAAATATTTGTCAGTAGATCCATTCAGAGTTTCTGATTTTTTCCAGTCTGATAATCTGCATCATATCTTTAACCCATTGGTTCTGTGGTGGGGAATTTTCATCTTTCCATTTAAACAAAAAGAATCACCTAGCAAGCAAAGAAGAAAAAGCAACAACCTTCTTAAAGTGAGGAGGAGAGTCACTCCCTCTGGAGCTGAAAAAACACCAAAGACACCAACAGTAAAACTGGGCTCAACCATGCAGCCAAAAAACTTGGATATGATATCAAAAAAAGATGACCAGAAAGGGACAAGTTTGGAACATGACCAGAACATATATGCAATGCAGTAGCAGGGAAGTGTTGCACGTGTCACATGAAGGAATTACATTAGGATACATTCTTGCAAGTTTGTTTTTTTTTTTTAAAAAATGAAGCCAATGTAACACTTTAAATTGAATTAAGACATATCTGCACATATAAGCTATGTTCCCACTGGAGGTCTTAATGCACAATTTAGATATTTTTGAAAAATCCTCTTTTTGTGCGCTCGTTCAATACACATTAAATGAGTCTTCTATCCGGTTGGAGTACAAACGTAATATGACTGAAGTGAAAAAGAGGTCCTGAGATACAAACTGCTGTTATCAGTGTGTGGGCGTGCAGCCCCTTTAACAGTTGTTTGGTGATCAGGTTGCTTTACCGGTGTGTGTGAGGAAGGGGTCTAGCGTGTGTGCCCGGAGCAGGTCCAGCAAGAAACTGTTGTATATGGCAGTGACTGGCAAATAAATGCAACAAGTTTTTTTCCCAGAAACAGAGTCCCATGTCTTGCTTTCCGATGTTTCTTTCAGGTGGGAGGGATTTCCAGATTTTGCAGCAGATTGACTGAAAGCTCTGCTCCCCATGGTACTGGGGAGGGCAGTGGGTACAGTGAGGTGGACGGAGAATGAAGACCTATGGGAACAAAAGGAAGTAATGATATAAATGAGGTCAGACAGGTGGGGGGGGGGGGTGAGGTTGTGGTTGGCCTTGAAAGTGTACAGGAGGATTTTGAAGTTGATTCTGAATTTGATGGGGAGCCAGTGAAACTCCTGGAGGATAGGGGAAATGTGGTCAGAGGAGGGAGTTCCGATGATGATACGGGCTGCAGAGTTCTGGACCACTGGACCAGTTGGAGCTTATTTGTGAGAATCACCAAAAAGGAGTGAGTTGCAGAATTTGATCCGGGAAGTAACGAGGCTGTGAACCAGGATGGCAGTGGAGTGAGGAGTGAGAGAGGGGCGGAGACGGTGGATGTTGCGTAGGTGGAAGTATGCAGACCGGGTTTTGTTATTGATGTGGGAGTGAAATGATAGGGAGCTGTCAAGGATGACACCCAGACTCTTGACCTGAGGGGAGGGGACACGGTGGAGCTGTCAATGGTGAGGGAGAAAGAGTTAGCTTTGGAAGGAATGGTCTACGAGTCAAGTAAGAGCCAAAATTATATTTATCCGTTTGCTGTCGTGATGCGCTGCCTTGTTTCCGTGCACAGTTCCGCATACACTTTGATTGACAGTCTCAAAAAAAAAAAAAAAAAAAAAGAAGTGGAAGCCTATTGGCTGGGCGCCCTCGGCGATCGTTTCCATTTGTATAGGGGTCTATACGACGAAGGAGGGACTTATATACATTAATGTATATGAATGACCACCGGCAGTAGACCATAGTAAAAGACTAGTTAAGTTTTGTTTCCACATTTTAAAAGAATCATACATAAACATAGATTTCTCAGAAACTACAGATATCAGCTTTAAGTTGGAGGTGAACCAGTCTTTCATTTCTGAAAGGCAGTGGGAGGGGGCAGAGACATTTAGAGAGAGTTGCAACAACAGAAGTCCAAAAAAATTCATACTAGTTTATTTTCTTCTATTTCAGTAATCCCATGGTAATTAAGGGCCTATGTAATCTTAATAATTTATTGTAATTTTTGACTTTCAGATATCTATATATTTCAGACACCCTTATAACTGTGTGTGTATATATATACATATATAACACTGTACATACATAAATTCAGAATAAATTCACTGTCTACTTTTTGTTTTGCAAAAGGCAGAAATATATCTTTAGCTTGCATGTGCAGAAATCTGGAAAAAGGGGTCATTAAAAAACAAACCACATCTAGAATGGGCCGGGGGTTATGACTGCAGATTTAAAGAGAGTGGGGACGATTCTATGAAGGTAGATATGTTGCAAAATGGGAGCGCTTGTAGAATGTGATGTGAGAGCTTGTGTATAAAAAAAATCCACACACGTGAAATAAATTTCATGTCACAAAAAAATGGGAAAAAATGTATAGGCTGATATTTACACCAATAAAAATACAGCTGTCCATTTTATTGTCCAGGGAGAGTACGTTGGCTAACATGATGATGGGGACTCCCATTGGGGAAAGCTGGCTTGTGAGGGCTATCTGCTAGCGTTGCCCGGATTCCTCCACGCTTATTCCTCTTCTGCTTCCTCTCATGCCGCTTGTGGCGACTCCACTGTCGGCGAGGTGCAAGAGTGGGAGACGGTGATCTCGTAGGTCTTCATAGTAGCCCGTTGCTCCATAACTCCACCATATTCATGGAGTTTGGCTGAAAGTTGGTGGTTCAGCCGAAGTTGAGCAGAAACTCAGAGCCAGATGGACTCGGCGGAGATGTACAAAGACAGGACAAACTTGGCACAGAGCGTTTGACCGTGCATGCTATAGTTTCTGTAGGGTTGTGTGCGCGTGGGTGAGTGTCACGTTGGGATTGTGTGTGCCTGTGACTGTAGGAGAAGAACACAGCTCAGGTGTGCACTGGGTCTGGGCTGCTGTGACTGGGCGTGTCTTAACTGGTCATCAAAAACCTAAGGGTGCACTTGCACTTAAGTACTGGTTCAAGTACGGTTTCAGTACCACAACCGTTTAAAAAAATACTGTGTAGTAACCGATATTGAAAAAAGTCCTGGCCTGGATTGCCTGCGAGTGCCTACTAATACATAAACATGGATGGCACTATTTTTATCAAGACATTTCCCGGAGTGTAGAAAATTAGGTTTGGACACACAGAGAGAGAATACCAAAGAGAAACATTAGAAACAGGAGCAGTAGCCACTCCCAGACCCAAGCAGGCACTCCCCCCAGCTAACACAGCAGGTGCAGCTTCCCCCCAGGGGAAGGCCACAGCACAACATTACAAACACCAAAATCCCAAAAGAAATCATTAGTTTAAGGTCTGGATGTGGTACATCAGTGTTTCTCAAATATATGTACGATGGCACTACGGGGGTACTAGCGAGAGAGAATAGTTTGGAAATGATCTTGATTAAAACATGAACTAAAAATACAAGTCTCAGTCTTGGTCCAACAGGAGATGACTGGAAACGGATAAAAAAAACTATAAAAATGAATTTATTCCCAATCCACTAAATACTGTTTCATTTCAATTATTTACAAAATGACATACTTTAAAATGTGTTTTATCACTCATTCATTCTATCAGTATGCTCTATAGTTGTTGTTTTTTTTAGTATTCTAAGAAA